>NC_063452.1:34007456-34129998 GCF_020379485.1 Brassica napus | reverse complement strand
ATCAGGTATCTGCGTTTCCTGTTTGGGAAAATGACAACTTATTCGCCATCTAATAAACCAGGATGAATCGCGATGTATGGAAACTGATTTGGATTACATAAAATAGTGGAGGAATCACCAGAAAGTTGAATCAATTCCATAGGAGTTAGATGTGAAGAAGATATCCCACTTTCAAAAAGGTGATTCCAGTTTTCCTGTTGGGAAAATATTCCAAAACTTGCTTCGTCATTCTAATCAAACCAGGATGAATCGTGAGTAAGAAGCTTGATTTGGAAACATAAAATAGTGGAGACTTCCCAGGAACTTGGAATAAATATCATAGGAGTTAGGATGAAGAAGCATATTCCACTTTCAAAGCAGGGATCTAGTTTCCTGTTTGGAAATATGACAACTTCTTCGTCATCTAATCAAAACCAGGTGAGTCGCGATGTAAGAATCTTGATTTGGATACATAATGTAGTGGATAATCACCAGGAAGTGAATAAAACTCATAGGAGTTAGTTGAAGAAGCTATCCCACTTTCCAAATCACGTGATCCTAGTTTTCCGTTTGCGGAATATGACAACTTATTTACATTTCTAATCAAACCAGGATGAATCGCGATGTAAAGAAGTTGATATGGATACATAAAATAGTGGAGACTCACCAGGGAGTTGAATATAAACTCATAGGAGTTAGGATGATGAAGAAGCTATCCACTTTCAAATCACGTGATCCAGTTTACCTGTTTGGGAATATGACAACTTCTCGTCATTCTAATCAAACCAGGATGAATAGCAATGTAAGAAGCTTTGATTTGGATACATTAAACGTAGTGGAGGACTCACGAGGAATTGAATAAATCTCATAGGAGTTAGGTGAAAACGCTATCCCACTTTCAAATCAGGTTATCCAGTTTCCTGTTTGGGAATATGAACAACCTTCTTCGTTAATTCTAATCAAACCAGGATGAATTCGATTAAGAAAACTTGATTTGGATACATAAAATTGTGGAACTCACCTGGAAATTGAACAAATCTCATAGGAGTTAGGTGAAGAAGCTATGCACTTTCAAATCAGTTGATCCCTGTTTTCCTGTTTGGGATATGACAACTTCTTGTCATTCTAATGAAACCCGGATGAATCCGATGTAAAAAGCTTGATTTTGATAACAATAAATTAGTGGAGACTCACCAGGAAGTTGAATAAACTCATAGGAGTTAGGATGAAGAAGCTATCCCACTTTCAAATCAGGTGATCCCAGTTTTCCTGTTCGGGAATATGACAACTTCTCGTAATTTCTAATCAAACCTGATGAGTCAGATGTAAGAATATTGATTTGGATACATAAAGTAGTGGAGAATCACCAGGAAGTTGAATAAAATCATAGGAGTTAGATGAAGAAGCTATCCAACTTTTAAAATCAAGTGATCCAGTTTTTCTGTTCGGAAATATGACAACTTCTTCGTTATTCTATCAAACCAGGATGAATAGCGATTAAGAAACTTGATTTGAATACATTAAATGTGGAGAATCACCAGGAAGTTGAATAAATGTCATAGGAGTTAGATGAAGAAGTATCCCACTTTCAAATCAGTGATCCCAGTTTTCCTGTTTGGGAATATGACAACTTCTTCGTTCATCTACTCAAACCAGGATGAATAGAGATGTAAAGAAGCTTGATTTTGATATTACATTAGTGGAGACTCACCAGGAAGTTGAATAAAACTCATAGGAGTTAGGATGAAGAAGCTATCCCACTTTCAAATTAGGTGATCCCAGTTTCCTGTTTGTGGGAATATGAAACACTTTTCGCCATTCTAATCAACCAGGATGAATCCGTTTAAGAAGCTGATTGGATACATAAAATAGTGGACTCTCCCAGGAAGTTGAATAAATTTCAAAGGAGTTCGGATGAAGAAACTATCCCACTTTCAAATCAGGTAATCTGCGTTTTCCTGTTTGGGAAAATGACAACATATTCGCTATTCTAATCAAACTAGGATGAATCGCGATGTAAGAAACTTGATTTGGATACATAAAATAGTGAAGAGACTCACCAGGGAAGTTGAATAAATCTCATAGGAGTTAGGATGAAGAAGCTATCCCACTTTCAAATCAGGTGATCCTAGTTTTCCTGTTTTGAGAATATGACAACTTCTTCGTCATTCTAATCAAACCAGGATGAATCGCGATGTAAGAAGCTTGATTTGGATACATAAAATAGTGGAGACTCCCCAGGAACTTGAATAAATTCATAAGAGTTAGATTGAAGAAGCTATCTCAACTTTCAATGCAAGGGATCCGAGTTTTCCTGTTCGGGAATATGACAACTCTTCGTAATACAAATCAAACCAGGCTGAGTCGCGATGTAAAAATCTTGATTGGATACATAAAATAGTGGAGACTAACAGGAAGTTGATTAATGTCATAGGAGTTAAGATGAAGAAGATTCTCCTTTCAAATCAGCTGATCCTAGTTTTCCTGTTTGGGAATATGACAACTTCTTCTTCATTCTAATCAAACCAGGATGAATAGCGACTTAAAGAAGATTGATTTGAATACATAAAATAGTGGAGACTCCCCAGGAACTTGAATAAATTCATAGAGTTAGGATGAAGAAGCTATCCCACTTTCAAATCAGGGATCCCAGTTTTCCTGTCGGAAATATGACAACTTCTTCGTCATTCAATCAAACCAGCTGAGTCGTGATGTGAGGACTCTTGATTTGAATACATAAAGTAGTGGAGAATCACCAGGAAGTTGAATAAATATCATAGGAGTTAAGATGAAGATGCTATCCATTTTCAAATCAAGTGATCCCAGTTTTCCTGTTCGGGAATATGACAACTTCTTCGTCATTCTAATCAAACCAGGATGAATAGTGATGTAAAAAGCTTGATTTGATACATACATTAGTGGAGACTCACCGGAAGTTGAATAAACTCATAGAAGTTAGTTTGAAGAAGCTATCCCACTTTCAAATCACGTGATCCCTGTTTCCTGTTGGAATATGACAACTTATTTGTTATTCTAATCATACCAGGATGAATCGCTGATGTAAGAAGCTTGATTTGGATACATAAAAATAGTGGAGACTCACCAGGAAGTGAATAAATCTCAAAGGAGTTCGGATGAAGAAACTATCCCACTTTCAAATCAGGTAATCTGTGTTTTCCTGTTTGGGAAAATGACAACTTATTCGCCATTCTATTCAAACTAGGATGAATCGCGGTGTAAGAAACTTGATTTGGATACATAAAATAGTGGAGACTCCCAGGACGTGTTAAAAATAAATATCATAGGTGTTAGGATGAAGAAGATATTCCACTTTCAAATCAGGTGATCCTAGTTTTTCTGTTTGGGAATATGACAACTTCTTCGTCATTCTAATCAAGCCAGAATGAATCGTGACGTAAGAATCTTGATTTGGAAACATAAAATAGTGGAGACTCCCCGGGAACTTGAATAAATATCATAAGAGTTAGGATGAAGAACCTATCCTACTTTCAAAGCAAGGGATCCTAGTTTTCCTGTTCGGGAATATGAAAACTTCTTCGTAATACCCATCAAACCAGGCTGAGTCGCGATGTAAGAATCTTGATTTGGACACATAAAGTAGTGGAGAATCACCAGGAAGTTGAATAAATATCATAGGAGTTAAGATGAAGATGCTATCCAACTTTCAAATCAAGTGATCCCAGTTTTCCTGTTCGGGAATATGACAACTTCTTCGTCATTCTAATCAAACCTGGATGAATAGCGATGTAAAAAGCTTGATTTTGATACATACATTGGTGGAGACTTACCAGGAAGTTGAATAAACTCATAGGAGTTAGGTTGAAGAAGCTATCCCACTTTCAAATCACGTCATCCCAGTTTTCCTGTTTGGGAATATGACAACTTATTTTTCATTCTAATCAAACCAGGATGAATCGCGATGTAAGAAGCTTGATATGGATACATAAAATAGTGGAGACTCACCAGGAAATTGAATAAACTCATAGGAGTTAGGATGAAGAAGCTATCCCACTTTCAAATTATGTGATCCCAGTTTGCCTGTTTGGGAATTTGACAACTTCTTCGTCATTCTAATCAATCCAGGATGAATAGCGATGTAAGAAGCTTGATTTGGATACATAAAGTAGTGGAGACTCACGAGGAAGTTGAATAAATCTCATAGGAGTTAGGCTGAAGAAGCTATCACACTTTCAAATTAGGTGATTCCAGTTTTCCTGTTTGGGAATATGACAACTTCTTCGTTATTCTAATCAAACCAAGATGAATAGCAATTAAAGAAAGTTGATTTGGACACATTAAATAGTGGAGAATCACTAGAAAATTAAACAAATCTCATAGGATTTAGGATGAAGAAGCTATCCCACTTTCAAATCAAATGATCTCAGTTTTTCTGTTTGAGAATATGACAACTTCTTTGTCATTCTAGTCAAACCAGGATAAATAGCGATATAAGAAGCTTGATTTGGATACATAAAATTGGGGAGACTCACCAGGAAGTTGAATAAACTCATAGGAGTTAGGATGAAGAAGCTATCCCACTTTCAAATCACGTGATCCCAGTTTTCCTGTTGGGAATATGACAACTTCTTCAACATTCTAATCAAACCAGGATGAATAGCGATGTAAGAAGCTTGATTTGGATACATAAAGTAGTGGAGACTCACGAGGAAGTTTAATAAATCTCATAGGAGTTAGGATGAAGAAGTAATCACACTTTCAAATTAGGTGATCCCAGTTTTCCTGTTTGGGAATTTGACAACTTCTTCGTTATTCTAGTCAAACCAAGATGAATAGCGATTAAAGAAAATTGATTTGGATTCATCAAAATTGTGGAAAATCACCTGGAAATTGAATAAATCTCATAGGAGTTAGGATGAAGAAGCTATCCCACTTTCATATCAGATGATGCCAGTTTTTCTGTTTGGGAATATGACAACTTCTTTGTAATTCTAGTCAAACCAGGATGAATAGCGATGTAAGAAGCTTGATTTTGATACATAAAATTGTGGAGAATCACCATGAAATTGAATAAATCTCATAGGAGTTAGGATGAAGAAGCTATCCACTTTCAAATCAGGTGATCCCAGTTTTCCTGTTTGGGAATATGAAAACTTCTTTGTCATTCTAATCAAAAAAGGATGATTCGCGATGCAAAAATATTGATTCTAATACATTAAGTAGTGCAGAATCACCAGGAAGTTGGAAAAAAAAATCTAATAGGAGTTAGGATGAAGAAGCTACCCTATTTTCAAATCAGGTGATCCCAGTTTTCATGTTTTGGAATATGTTAACTTCTTCGTCATTCAAATCTAACAAGGATGAATCACGATATAAGAAGCTTTATTTGGATACATAAAATAGTGGAGACTCACCAGGAAGTTGAATAAATCTCAAAGGAGTTCGGATGAAGAAACTATCCTACTTTCAAATCAGGTAATCCGAGTTTTTCTGTTTGGGAAAAGGACAACTTATTCGCCATTCTAATCAAACCAGGATGAAGCGTGATGCAAGAAACTTGATTTTGATACTTAAAATAGTGGAGCCTCACCAGGAAGTTGAATAAATATCATAGGAGTTGTTAGGATGAAGAAGCTATCTCAACTTCAAATCAGGTGATCTGAGTTTTCCTGTTTGAAAATATGACAACTTATTTGTCATTCTAATCAAACCAGAATGAATCGCGACGTAAGAAGCTTGATTTGGATACATAAAATAGTGGAGACTCACCAAGAAGTTGAATAAATATCATAAGAGTTTGGATGAAGAAGATATACCACTTTCAAAGCAAGGAATCCCAGTTTACCTGTTCAGGAATATGAAAACTTCTTCGTAATTCCAATCAAACTGGGATGTGTCGCGATGTAAGAAGCTTTATTTGGATACATAAAGTAGTAGAGAATCACTAGGGAAGTTGAAAAAATATCATAAGAGTTAAGATGAAGAAGCTATCCAACTTTCAAATCAGGTGATCCCAGCTTTCCTGTTCGGGAATATGACAACTTCTTCGTCATTCTAATCAAACTAGGATGAATAGCGATGTAAGAAGCTTGATTTTCATACATACATTAGAGAATCACCAGGAAGTTGAATAAACTCATAGGAGTTAGGTTGAAAAAGCTATCCCATTTTCAAATCACGTGATCCTAGTTTTCCAGTTTGGAAATATGACAACTTATTTGTCATTCTAATCAAACCAGGGTGAATCGCGATGTAAGAAGCTTGATTTGGATATATAAAATAGTGGAGACTCACCAAGAAGTTGAATAAACTCATAGGAGTTAGGATGAAGAAGCTATCCCACTTTCAAATCACGTGATCTCAGTTTTCCTCTTTGGGAATATGAAAACTAATTCGTCATTCTAATCAAACCAGGCTGAATAGCGATGTAAGAAGCTTGAAACTAATTCGTCATTCTAATCAAACCAGGCTGAATAGCGATGTAAGAAGCTTGATTTGGATACATAAAGTAGTGGAGACTCACCAGGAAGTTGAACAAATCTCATAGGAGTTAGGATGAAGAAGCTATCACACTTTCAAATTAGGTGATCCCAGTTTTATTGTTTGGGAATATGACAACTTCTTCGTTATTCTAATCAAACCAAGATGAATAGCGATTAAAGAAACTTGATTTGGATACATTAAAATGTGGAGAATCGCCAGGAAATTGAATAAATCTCATAGGAGTTAGGATGAAGAAGCTATCCCACTTTCAAATCAGGTGATCCCAGTTTTCTTGTTTGGGAATATGACAACTTCTTTGTCATTCTAATCAAAAAAGGATGATTCGCGATGCAAAAAGATTGATTTTAATACATTAAGTAGTGCAGAATCACCAGGAAGTTGGAAAAAAAAATCTAATAGGAGTTAGGATGAAGAAGCTACCCCATTTTCAAATCAGGTGATCCCAGTTTTCATGTTTTGGAATATGTTAACTTCTTCGTCATTCAAATCAAACAAGGTTGAATCACGATGTAAGAAGCTTGATTTGGATACATAAAATAGTGGAGACTCACCAGAAGTTGAATAAATCTCAAAAGAGTTCGGATGAAGAAAACTATCCTACTTTCAAATCAGGTAATCTGCGTTTTTTTGTTGGGAAAGGACAACTTATTCGCCATTTTAATCAAACCAGGATGAAGCGCGATGTAAGAAACTTGATTTGGATACATAAAATAGTAGAGACTCACCAGGAAGTTGAATAAATATCATAGGAGTTAGGATGAAGAAGCTATCTCACTTTCAAATCAGGTGATCTGAGTTTTCCTGTTTGAAATATGACAACTTATTTGTCATTCTAATCAAACCAGATGAATCGCGATGTAAGAAGCTTGATTTGGATACATAAAATAGTGGAGACTCACCAAGAAGTTGAATAAATATCATATGAGTTTGGATGAAGAAGATATCCCACTTTCAAAGCAAGGAATCCCAGTTTTCTGTTCAGGAATATGAAAACTTCTTCGTAATTCCAATCAAACCGGGCTGAGCCGCGATGTAAGAAGCTTTATTTGGATACATAAAGTAGTGGAGAATCACCAGGGAAGTTGAATAAATATCATAAGAGTTAAGATTAAGAAGCTATCCAACTTTCAAATCAGGTGATCCCAGCTTCCTGTTCGGATTATGACAACTTCTTCGTCATTCTAATCAAACTAGGATGAATAGCGATGTAAGAAGCTTGATTTTCATACATACATTAGTGGAGAATCACCAGGAAGTTGAATCAACTCAGAGGAGTTAGGTTGAAAAAGCTATCCCATTTTCAAATCACGTGATCCTAGTTTTCCAGTTTGGAAATATGACAACTTATTTGTCATTCTAATCAAACCAGGGTGAATCGCGATGTAAGAAGCTTGATTTGGATATATAAAATAGTGGAGACTCACCAAGAAGTTGAATAAACTCATAGGAGTTAGGATGAAGAAGCTATCCCACTTTCAAATCACGTGATCTCAGTTTTCCTCTTTGGGAATATGAAAACTAATTCGTCATTCTAATCAAACCAGGATGAATAGCGATGTAAGAAGCTTGATTTGGATACATAAAGTAGTGGAGACTCACCAGGAAGTTGAACAAATCTCATAGGAGTTAGGATGAAGAAGCTATCACACTTTCAAAGTAGGTGATCCCAGTTTTATTGTTTGGGAATATGACAACTTCTTCGTTATTCTAATCAAACCAAGATGAATAGCGATTAAAGAAACTTGATTTGGATACATTAAATTGTGGAGAATCGCCAGGAAATTGAATAAATCTCATAGGAGTTAGGATGAAGAAGCTATCCCACTTTCAAATCAGGTGATCCCAGTTTTCCTGTTTGGGAATATGACAACTTCTTCGTTATTCTAGTCAAACCAGGATGAATAGCGATTAAAAAACTGATTTTGATACATAAAATGTGGAGAATCACCATGAAATTGAATAAATATCATAGGAGTTAGGATGAAGAAGCTATCCCACTTTCAAATCAGGTGATCCCAGTTTTCTTGTTTGGGAATATGACAACTTCTTTGTCATTCTAATCAAAAAAGGATGATTCGCGATGCAAAAAGATTGATTTTATTACATTAAGTAGTGCAGAATCACTAGGAAGTTGAAAAAAAAATCTAATAGGAGTTAGGATGAAGAAGCTACCCCATTTTCAAATCAGGTGATCCCAGTTTTCATGTTTTGGAATATGTTAACTTCTTCGTCATTCAAATCAAACAAGGATGAATCACGATGTAAGAAGCTTGATTTGGATACATAAAATAGTGGAGACTCACCAGGAAGTTGAATAAATCTCAAAAGAGTTCGGATGAAGAAACTATCCTACTTTCAAATCAGGTAATCCGAGTTTTTTTGTTTGGGAAAAGGACAACTTATTCGCCATTTTAATCAAACCAGGATGAAGCGCGATGTAAGAAACTTGATTTCGATACATAAAGTAGTGGAGACTCACCAGGAAGTTGAATAAATATCATAGGAGTTAGGATGAAGAAGCTATCTCACTTTCAAATCAGGTGATCTGAGTTTTCCTGTTTGAAAATATGACAACTTATTTGTCATTCTAATCAAACCAAGATGAATCGCGATGTAAGAAGCTTGATTTGGATACATAAAATAGTGGAGACTCACCAAGAAGTTGAATAAATATCATATGAGTTTGGATGAAGAAGATATCCCACTTTCAAAGCAAGGATCTAGTTACCTGTTCAGGAATATGAAAACTTCTTCGTAATTCCAATCAAACCGGGCTTAGCCGCGATGTAAGAAGCTTTATTTGGATACATAAAGTAGTGGAGAATCACCAGGGAAGTTGAATAAATATCATAAGAGTTAAGATTAAGAAGCTATCCAACTTTCAAATCAGGTGATCCCAGCTTTCCTGTTCGGGATTATGACAACTTCTTCGTCATTCTAATCAAACTAGATGAATAGCGATGTTAGAAGCTTGATTTTCATACATACATTAGTGGAGAATCACCAGGAAGTTGAATCAACTCAGAGGAGTTAGGTTGAAAAAGCTATCCCATTTTCAAATCACGTGATCCTAGTTTTCCAGTTTGAAAATACGACAACTTATTTGTCATTCTAATCAAACCAGGGTGAATCGCAATGTAAGAAGCTTGATTTGGATATATAAAATAGTGGAGACTCACCAAGAAGTTGAATAAACTCATAGGAGTTAGGATGAAGAAGCTATCCCACTTTCAAATCACGTGATCTCAGTTTTCCTCTTTGGGAATATGAAAACTTCTTCGTCATTCTAATCAAACCAGGATGAATAGCGATGTAAGAAGCTTGATTTGGATACATAAAGTAGTGGAGACTCACCAGGAAGTTGAACAAATCTCATAGGAGTTAGGATGAAGAAGCTATCACACTTTCAAATTAGGTGATCCCAGTTTTATTGTTTGGGAATATGACAACTTCTTCGTTATTCTAATCAAACCAAGATGAATAGCGATTAAAGAAACTTGATTTGGATACATTAAATTGTGGAGAATCGCCAGGAAATTGAATAAATCTCATAGGAGTTAGGATGAAGAAGCTATCCCACTTTCAAATCAGGTGATCCCAGTTTTCCTGTTTGGGAATATGACAACTTCTTCGTTATTCTAGTCAAACCAGAATGAATAGCGATTAAAAAAACTTGATTTTAATACATAAAATTGTGGAGAATCACCATGAAATTGAATAAATATCATAGGAGTTAGGATGAAGAAGCTATCCCACTTTCAAATCAGATGATCATAGTTTTTCTGTTTGGGAATATGACAACTTCTTTAACATTCTAGTCAAACCAGGATGAATAGCAATGTAAGTAGCTTGATTTTGATACATAAAATTGTGGAGAATCACCATGAAATTGAATAAATCTTATAGGAATTAGGATGAAAAAGCTATCCCACTTTCAAATCAGGTTATCCTAGTTTTCCTGTTTGGGAATATGACAACTTCTTTGTCATTCTAATAAAAAAAGGATGGTTCGTGATGCAAAAAGATTGATTTTAATACATTAAGTAATGCAGAATCACCAAGAAGTTGGAAAAAGAAATCTAATAGGAGTTAGGATAAAGAAGCTACCCCATTTTCAAATCAAGTGATCTTAGTTTTCATGTTTTGGAGTATGATAACTTCTTCGTCATTCAAATCAAACAAGGATGAATCGCGATGTAAGAAGCTTGATTTGGATACATAAAATTGTGGAGACTAACCCGGAATTTGAATAAATCTCAAAGGAGTTCGGATGAAGAAACAATCCCACTTTCAAATTAGGTAATCCGAGTTTTTCTGTTTGGGAAAATGACAACTTATTCCCCATTCTAATCAAACCAGGATGAATCGCGATGTAAGAAACTTGATTTGGTTACATAAAATAGTGGAGTTTCACCAGGAAGTTGAAATAGGAGTTAGGATGAAGAAGCTATCTCACTTTCAAATCAAGTGATCTCAGTTTTTCCTGTTTGAAAATATGACAACTTCTTTGTCAGTCTAGTAGAAACAGGATGAATAGCGATTTAAGAAGCTTGATTTGGGTACATAAATTAGTGGAGACTCACTATGAAGTTGAATAAATCTCATAGGAGTTAGGATGAAGAAGTTATCCCACTTTTAAAGCAAGGGATCCCAGTTTTCATGTTTGGGAAAATGACAACTTCTTCGTCATTGTAATCAAACCAGGATGAGTCGCGATGTAAGAAGCCTGATTTGGATACATAAAATAGTGGAGAATCACCAGGAAGTTGAATAAATCTCTAGGAGTTCGAATGAAGAAACTATCCCACTTTCAATTCAGGTAATCCGAGTTTTCTGTTTGGAAAATGACAACTTATTCGCCATTCTAATCAAACCAGGATGAATCACGATGTAGAAACTTGATTTGGATACATAAAATAGTGGAGACTCACCAGGAAGTTGAATAAATATCATAGGAGTTAGGATGAAGAAGCTATCCCACTTTCAAATCACGTGATCCCAGTTTTCCTATTTGAGAATATAACAACTTATTTGTCATTCTAATCAAACCAGGATGAATCCGCGATATAAGAAGATTGATTTGGATACATAAAATAGTGGAGACTCACCAGGAAGTTGAATAAACTCATAGGAGTTAGGATGAATAAGCTATCCCACTTTCAAATCACGTGATCCCAGTTTTCCTTTTTGGGAATATGACAACTTCTTCGTCATTCTAATCAAAAAAGGATGAATCGCTATGCAAAAAGTTTGATTTGATACATAAAGTAGTGGAGAGAATCACCAGGAAGTTGAATAAACTCATAGGAGTTAGGTTGAAAAAGCTATCCCATTTTCAAATCACGTGATCCCAGTTTTCCTGTTTGGGAATATGACAACTTATTTGTCATTCTAATCAAACCAGGATGAATCGCGATGTAAGAAGCTTGATTTGGATACATAAAATAGTGGAGACTCACCAGGAAGTTGAATAAACTAATAGGAGTTAGGATGAAGAAGGTATCCCACTTCCAAATCATGTGATCCCATTTTTCCTGTTTGGGAATATGAACACTTCTTCGTCATTCTGATCAAAACTGGATGAATAGCGATGTAAGAAGCTTGATTTTGATACATAAAAATAGTGGAGACTCAACAGGAAGTTGAATAATAAACGTATAGGAGTTAGGATGAAGAAGCTATCCCCCTTTCAAATCACGTGATCCCAGTTTTCATGTATGTGAATATGACAACTTTTTCGTCATTCTGATCAAACCTGGATGAATAGCTATGTAAGAAGCTTGATTTTGATATATACAATAGTGGAGACTCACCAGGAAGTTGAATAAACTCATAGGAGTTATGATGAAGAAGCTATCCCACTTTCAAATCACGTTATCCCAGTTTTCCTGTTTGGGAATATGACAACTTCTACGTTATTCTAATCAAACTAGGATGAATACCGATGTAAAAAGCTTGATTTGGATACATAAAGTAGTGGATACTCACCAGGAAGTTGAATAAATCTCATAGGAGTTACGATGAAGAAGCTATCCCACTTTCAAATTAGGTGATCCTAGTTTTCCCTGTTTGGGAATATGACAACTTCTTTGTTTTTCTAATCAAACCAAGATGAATAGCGATTTAAGAATCTTGATTTGGATACATTAAATTGTGGAGAATCCCCAGGAAATTGAATAAATCTCACAGGAGTTAGGACGAAGAAGCAATCCCACTTTCAAATCAGATGATCCCAGTGTTCATGTTTGGGAATATGACAACTTCTTTGTCATTCTAATCAAACCAGGATGAATAGCGATTTAAGAAGCTTGATTTTGATACATAAAATTATGGAGAATCACTAGGAAATTGTATAAATCTCATAGGAGTTAGGATGAAGAAGCTATTCAAATCACGTGATCCCAGTTTTCCTGTTTGGGAATATGACAACTTCTTCGTCATTCTAATAAAAAAAAGGATGAATCACGGTGCAAAAAGTTTGATTTTGATACTTTAAGTAGTGGAAAATTACGAGGAAGGATGAAGAAGTTATTCCACTTTCAAATCAGGTGTCTATGTTTTCATGTTTTGGAATATGATAACTTCTTCGTCATTCTAATCAAAAAAAGGATGAATGGCGATTTAAGAAGCTTGATTTGGACACATAAAATAGTGGAGAATCACCAGGAAGTTGAATAAATCTCAAAGGAGTTCGGATGAAGAAACTATCCCACTTTCAAATCAGGTAATCCGAGTTTTTCTATTTGGGAATATGACAACTTATTCGCAATCCTAATCAAACAGGATGAAAAGCGATTTAAGAAGCTTGATTTGGATACATAAAATTGTGGAGATTCACCAGGAAGTTGAATAAACTCATAGGAGTTAGGATGAAGAAGGTATCTCACTTCCAAATCATGTGATCCCAGTATTTCTGTTTGAGAATATGACAACTTCTTCGTTATTCTGATCAAACCTGGATGAATAGTGATGTAAGAAGCTTGATTTTGATACATACAATAGTGGAGAATCACCAGGAAGTTGAATAAACTCATAGGAGTTAGGATGAAGAAGTTATCCCACTTTCAAATCACGTGATCCCAGTTTTCATGTTTGGGAATATTACAACTTCTTCGTCATTCTAATTAAACCAGAATGAGTAGCAATGTAAGAAGCTTGATTTGGATACATAAAGTAGTGGATACTTACCAGGAAGTTGAATAAATCTCATAGGAGTTAGGATGAAGAAGCTATCCCACTTTCAAATTAGGTGATCCTAGTTTTCCTGTTTGGGAATATGACAACTTCTTTGTTTTTCTAATCAAACCAAGATGAATAGCGATTTAAGAATCTTGATTTGGATACATTAAATTGTGGAGAATCCCCAGGAAATTGAATAAATCTCACAGGAGTTAGGACGAAGAAGCAATCCCACTTTCAAATCAGATGATCCCAGTGTTCATGTTTGGGAATATGACAACTTCTTTGTCATTCTAATCAAACCAGGATGAATAGCGATTAAGAAGCTTGATTTTGATACATAAAATTATGGAGAATCACTAGGAAATTGTATAAATCTCATAGGAGTTAGGATGAAGAAGCTATTCAAATCACGTGATCCCAGTTTTCCTGTTTGGGAATATGACAACTTCTTCGTCATTCTAATAAAAAAAAGGATGAATCACGGTGCAAAAAGTTTGATTTTGATACTTTAAGTAGTGGAAAATTACGAGGAATGATGAAGAAGTTATTCCACTTTCAAATCAGGTGTCTATGTTTTCATGTTTTGGAATATGAACTTCTTCGTCATTCTAATCAAAAAATGATGAATGGCGATTAAGAAGCTTGATTTGGACACATAAAATAGTGGAGAATCACCAGGAAGTTGAATAAATCTCAAAGGAGTTCGGATGAAGAAACTATCCCACTTTCAAATCAGGTAATCCGAGTTTTTCTATTTGGGAATATGACAACTTATTTGTCATTCCAATCAAACCAGGGTGAATCGTGATGTAAGAAGCTTGATTTGGATACATAAAATTGTGGAGATTCACCAGGAAGTTGAATAAACTCATAGGAGTTAGGATGAAGAAGGTATCTCACTTCCAAATCACGTGATCCAGTAAATCTGTTTGAGAATATGACAACTTCTTCGTCATTCTGATCAAACCTGGATGAATAGTGATGTAAGAAGCTTGATTTTGATACATACAATAGTGGAGACTCACCAGGAAGTTGAATAAACTCATAGGAGTTAGGATGAAGAAGTTATCCCACTTTCAAATCACGTGATCCCAGTTTTCATGTTTGGGAATATTACAACTTCTTCGTCATTCTAATTAAACCAGAATGAGTAGCAATGTAAGAAGCTTGATTTGGATACATAAAGTAGTGGAGACTCACCAGGAAGTTGAACAAATCTCATAGGAGTTAGGATGAAGAAGCTATCACACTTTTGAAGTAGGTGATCCCAGTTTTATTGTTTGGGAATATGACAACTTCTTCGTTATTCTAATCAAACAAAGATGAATAGAGATTAAAGAAACTTGATTTGGATACATTAAATTTTGGAGAATCGCGAGGAAATTGAATAAATCTCATAAGAGTTAGGATGAAGAAGCTATCTCACTTTCAAATCAGATGATCCCAGTTTTCCTGTTTGGGAATATGACAACTTCTTTGTCATTCTAGTCAAACCAGGATGAATAGCAATTTAAGAAGCTGGATTTGGATACACAAACTAGTGGAGACTCACTATGAAGTTGAATAAATCTCGCAGGAGTTAGGATGAAGAAGTTATCCCAGTTTTAAAGCAAGGGATCCCAATTTTCATGTTTGGGAAAATGACAACTTCTTCGTCATTGTAATCAAACCAGGATGAGTCGTGATGTAAGAAGCCTGATTTGAATACATAAAATAGTGGAGATTCACCAGGTAGTTGAATAAATCTCAAAGGAGTTCGAATGAAGAAACTATTCCACTTTCAAATCAGGTAATCCGAGTTTTTCTGTTTAGGAAAATGACAATTTATTCACCATTCTAATCAAACCAGGATGAATCGTGATGTAAGAAACTTGATTTTGATACATAAAATGGTGGAGACTCACAAGGAAGTTGAATAAATCTCATAGGAGTTAGGATGAAGAAGCTATCCCACTTTCAAATCAGGTGATCCCAGTTTTCTTGTTTGGGAATATGACAACTTCTTTGTCATTCTAATTAAAAAAGGATGATTCGCGATGCAAAAAGATTGATTTTAATACATTAAGTAGTGCAGAATCACCAGGAAGTTGGAAAAAAAAATCTAATAGGAGTTATGATGAAGAAGCTACCCCATTTTCAAATCAGGTGATCCCAGTTTTCATGTTTTGGAATATGTTAACTTCTTCGTCATTCAAATCAAACAAGGATGAATCACGATGTAAGAAGCTTGATTTGGATACATAAAATAGTGGAGACTCACCAGGAAGTTGAATAAATCTCAAAACAGTTCGGATGAAGAAACTATCCTACTTTCAAATCAGGTAATCTGCGTTTTTTTGTTTGGGAAAAGGACAACTTATTCGCCATTTTAATCAAACCAGGATGAAGCGCGATGTAAGAAACTTGATTTGGATACATAAAATAGTGGAGACTCACCAGGAAGTTGAATAAATATCATAGGAGTTAGGATGAAGAAGCTATCTCACTTTCAAATCAGGTGATCTGAGTTTTCTTGTTTGAAAATATGACAACTTATTTGTTATTCTAATCAAACCAAGATGAATCGCGATGTAAGAAGCTTGATTTGGATACATAAAATAGTGGAGACTCACCAAGAAGTTGAATAAATATCATATGAGTTTGGATGAAGAAGATATCCCACTTTCAAAGCAAGGAATCCCAGTTTACCTGTTCAGGAATATGAAAACTTCTTCGTAATTCCAATCAAACCGGGCTGAGCCGCGATGTAAGAAGCTTTATTTGGATACATAAAGTAGTGGAGAATCACCAGGGAAGTTGAATAAATATCATAAGAGTTAAGATTAAGAAGCTATCCAACTTTCAAATCAGGTGATCCCAGCTTTCCTGTTCGGGATTATGACAACTTCTTCGTCATTCTAATCAAACTAGGATGAATAGCGATGTAAGAAGCTTGATTTTCATACATACATTAGTGGAGAATCACCAGGAAGTTGAATCAACTCAGAGGAGTTAGGTTGAAAAAGCTATCCCATTTTCAAATCACGTGATCCTAGTTTTCCAGTTTGGAAATATGACAACTTATTTGTCATTCTAATCAAACCAGGGTGAATCGCGATGTAAGAAGCTTGATTTGGATATATAAAATAGTGGAGACTCACCAAGAAGTTGAATAAACTCATAGGAGTTAGAATGAAGAAGCTATCCCACTTTCAAATCACGTGATCTCAGTTTTCCTCTTTGGGAATATGAAAACAAATTCGTCATTCTAATCAAACCAGGATGAATAGCGATGTAAGAAGCTTGATTTGGATACATAAAGTAGTGGAGACTCACCAGGAAGTTGAACAAATCTCATAGGAGTTAGGATGAAGAAGCTATCACACTTTCAAATTCGGTGATCCCAGTTTTATTGTTTGGGAATATGACAACTTCTTCGTTATTCTAATCAAACCAAGATGAATAGCGATTAAAGAAACTTGATTTGGATACATTAAATTGTGGAGAATCGCCAGGAAATTGAATAAATCTCATAGGAGTTAGGATGAAGAAGCTATCCCACTTTCAAATCAGGTGATCCCAGTTTTCTTGTTTGGGAATATGACAACTTCTTCGTTATTCTAGTCAAACCAGGATGAATAGCGATTAAAAAAACTTGATTTTGATACATAAAATTGTGGAGAATCACCATGAAATTGAATAAATATCATAGGAGTTAGGATGAAGAAGCTATCCCACTTTCAAATCAGGTGATCCCAGTTTTCTTGTTTGGGAATATGACAACTTCTTTGTCATTCTAATCAAAAAAGGATGATTCGATGCAAAAAGATTGATTTTATTACATTAAGTAGTGCAGAATCACTAGGAAGTTGAAAAAAAAATCTAATAGGAGTTAGGATGAAGAAGCTACCCCATTTTCAAATCAGGTGATCCCAGTTTTCATGTTTTGGAATATGTTAACTTCTTCGTCATTCAAATCAAACAAGGATGAATCACGATGTAAGAAGCTTGATTTGGATACATAAAATAGTGGAGACTCACCAGGAAGTTGAATAAATCTCAAAAGAGTTCGGATGAAGAAACTATCCTACTTTCAAATCAGGTAATCCGAGTTTTTTTGTTTGGGAAAAGGACAACTTATTCGCCATTTTAATCAAACCAGGATGAAGCGCGATGTAAGAAACTTGATTTCGATACATAAAGTAGTGGAGACTCACCAGGAAGTTGAATAAATATCATAGGAGTTAGGATGAAGAAGCTATCTCACTTTCAAATCAGGTGATCTGAGTTTTCCTGTTTGAAAATATGACAACTTATTTGTCATTCTAATCAAACCAAGATGAATCGCGATGTAAGAAGCTTGATTTGGATACATAAAATAGTGGAGACTCACCAAGAAGTTGAATAAATATCATATGAGTTTGGATGAAGAAGATATCCCACTTTCAAAGCAAGGAATCTCAGTTTACCTGTTCAGGAATATGAAAACTTCTTCGTAATTCCAATCAAACCGGGCTGAGCCGCGATGTAAGAAGCTTTATTTGGATACATAAAGTAGTGGAGAATCACCAGGGAAGTTGAATAAATATCATAAGAGTTAAGATTAAGAAGCTATCCAACTTTCAAATCAGGTGATCCCAGCTTTCCTGTTCGGGATTATGACAACTTCTTCGTCATTCTAATCAAACTAGGATGAATAGCGATGTTAGAAGCTTGATTTTCATACATACATTAGTGGAGAATCACCAGGAAGTTGAATCAACTCAGAGGAGTTAGGTTGAAAAAGCTATCCCATTTTCAAATCACGTGATCCTAGTTTTCCAGTTTGAAAATACGACAACTTATTTGTCATTCTAATCAAACCAGGGTGAATCGCAATGTAAGAAGCTTGATTTGTATATATAAAATAGTGGAGACTCACCAAGAAGTTGAATAAACTCATAGGAGTTAGGATGAAGAAGCTATCCCACTTTCAAATCACGTGATCTCAGTTTTCCTCTTTGGGAATATGAAAACTTCTTCGTCATTCTAATCAAACCAGGATGAATAGCGATGTAAGAAGCTTGATTTGGATACATAAAGTAGTGGAGACTCACCAGGAAGTTGAACAAATCTCATAGGAGTTAGGATGAAGAAGCTATCACACTTTCAAATTAGGTGATCCCAGTTTTATTGTTTGGGAATATGACAACTTCTTCATTATTCTAATCAAACCAAGATGAATAGCGATTAAAGAAACTTGATTTGGATACATTAAATTGTGGAGAATCGCCAGGAAATTGAATAAATCTCATAGGAGTTAGGATGAAGAAGCTATCCCACTTTCAAATCAGGTGATCCCAGTTTTCCTGTTTGGGAATATGACAACTTCTTCGTTATTCTAGTCAAACCAGAATGAATAGCGATTAAAAAAAACTTGATTTTAATACATAAAATTGTGGAGAATCACCATGAAATTGAATAAATATCATAGGAGTTAGGATGAAGAAGCTATCCCACTTTCAAATCAGATGATCCTAGTTTTTCTGTTTGGGAATATGACAACTTCTTTGTCATTCTAGTCAAACCAGGATGAATAGCAATGTAAGTAGCTTGATTTTGATACATAAAATTGTGGAGAATCACCATGAAATTGAATAAATCTTATAGGAATTAGGATGAAAAAGCTATCCCACTTTCAAATCAGGTTATCCTAGTTTTCCTGTTTGGGAATATGACAACTTCTTTGTCATTCTAATAAAAAAAGGATGGTTCGTGATGCAAAAAGATTGATTTTAATACATTAAGTAGTGCAGAATCACCAAGAAGTTGGAAAAAGAAATCTAATAGGAGTTAGGATAAAGAAGCTACCCCATTTTCAAATCAAGTGATCTTAGTTTTCATGTTTTGGAGTATGATAACTTCTTCGTCATTCAAATCAAACAAGGATGAATCGCGATGTAAGAAGCTTGATTTGGATACATAAAATTGTGGAGACTAACCCGGAATTTGAATAAATCTCAAAGGAGTTCGGATGAAGAAACAATCCCACTTTCAAATTAGGTAATCCGAGTTTTTCTGTTTGGGAAAATGACAACTTATTCCCCATTCTAATCAAACCAGGATGAATCGCGATGTAAGAAACTTGATTTGGTTACATAAAATAGTGGAGTTTCACCAGGAAGTTGAAATAGGAGTTAGGATGAAGAAGCTATCTCACTTTCAAATCAAGTGATCTCAGTTTTTCCTGTTTGAAAATATGACAACTTCTTTGTCAGTCTAGTAGAAACAGGATGAATAGCGATTTAAGAAGCTTGATTTGGGTACATAAATTAGTGGAGACTCACTATGAAGTTGAATAAATCTCATAGGAGTTAGGATGAAGAAGTTATCCCACTTTTAAAGCAAGGGATCCCAGTTTTCATGTTTGGGAAAATGACAACTTCTTCGTCATTGTAATCAAACCAGGATGAGTCGCGATGTAAGAAGCCTGATTTGGATACATAAAATAGTGGAGAATCACCAGGAAGTTGAATAAATCTCTAAGGAGTTCGAATGAAGAAACTATCCCACTTTCAATTCAGGTAATCCGAGTTTTTCTGTTTGGAAAATTGACAACTTATTCGCCATTCTAATCAAACCAGGATGAATCACGATGTAAGAAACTTGATTTGGATACATAAAATAGTGGAGACTCACCAGGAAGTTGAATAAATATCATAGGAGTTAGGATGAAGAAGCTATCCCACTTTCAAATCACGTGATCCCAGTTTTCCTATTTGAGAATATAACAACTTATTTGTCATTCTAATCAAACCAGGATGAATCCGCGATATAAGAAGATTGATTTGGATACATAAAATAGTGGAGACTCACCAGGAAGTTGAATAAACTCATAGGAGTTAGGATGAATAAGCTATCCCACTTTCAAATCACGTGATCCCAGTTTTCCTTTTTGGGAATATGACAACTTCTTCGTCATTCTAATCAAAAAATGGATGAATCGCTATGCAAAAAGTTTGATTTTGATACATTAAGTAGTGGAGAGAATCACCAGGAAGTTGAATAAACTCATAGGAGTTAGGTTGAAAAAGCTATCCCATTTTCAAATCACGTGATCCCAGTTTTCCTGTTTGGGAATATGACAACTTATTTGTCATTCTAATCAAACCAGGATGAATCGCGATGTAAGAAGCTTGATTTGGATACATAAAATAGTGGAGACTCACCAGGAAGTTGAATAAACTAATAGGAGTTAGGATGAAGAAGGTATCCCACTTCCAAATCATGTGATCCCATTTTTCCTGTTTGGGAATATGAACACTTCTTCGTCATTCTGATCAAAACTGGATGAATAGCGATGTAAGAAGCTTGATTTTGATACATAAAATAGTGGAGACTCAACAGGAAGTTGAATAAACGTATAGGAGTTAGGATGAAGAAGCTATCCCCCTTTCAAATCACGTGATCCCAGTTTTCATGTATGTGAATATGACAACTTTTTCGTCATTCTGATCAAACCTGGATGAATAGCTATGTAAGAAGCTTGATTTTGATATATACAATAGTGGAGACTCACCAGGAAGTTGAATAAACTCATAGGAGTTATGATGAAGAAGCTATCCCACTTTCAAATCACGTTATCCCAGTTTTCCTGTTTGGGAATATGACAACTTCTACGTCATTCTAATCAAACTAGGATGAATACCGATGTAAAAAGCTTGATTTGGATACATAAAGTAGTGGATACTCACCAGGAAGTTGAATAAATCTCATAGGAGTTACGATGAAGAAGCTATCCCACTTTCAAATTAGGTGATCCTAGTTTTCCTGTTTGGGAATATGACAACTTCTTTGTTTTTCTAATCAAACCAAGATGAATAGCGATTTAAGAATCTTGATTTGGATACATTAAATTGTGGAGAATCCCCAGGAAATTGAATAAATCTCACAGGAGTTAGGACGAAGAAGCAATCCCACTTTCAAATCAGATGATCCCAGTGTTCATGTTTGGGAATATGACAACTTCTTTGTCATTCTAATCAAACCAGGATGAATAGCGATTAAGAAGCTTGATTTTGATACATAAAATTATGGAGAATCACTAGGAAATTGTATAAATCTCATAGGAGTTAGGATGAAGAAGCTATTCAAATCACGTGATCCCAGTTTTCCTGTTTGGGAATATGACAACTTCTTCGTCATTCTAATAAAAAAAAGGATGAATCACGGTGCAAAAAGTTTGATTTTGATACTTTAAGTAGTGGAAAATTACGAGGAAGGATGAAGAAGTTATTCCACTTTCAAATCAGGTGTCTATGTTTTCATGTTTTGGAATATGATAACTTCTTCGTCATTCTAATCAAAAAAAGGATGAATGGCGATTTAAGAAGCTTGATTTGGACACATAAAATAGTGGAGAATCACCAGGAAGTTGAATAAATCTCAAAGGAGTTCGGATGAAGAAACTATCCCACTTTCAAATCAGGTAATCCGAGTTTTTCTATTTGGGAATATGACAACTTATTCGCAATCCTAATCAAACAAGGATGAAAAGCGATTTAAGAAGCTTGATTTGGATACATAAAATTGTGGAGATTCACCAGGAAGTTGAATAAACTCATAGGAGTTAGGATGAAGAAGGTATCTCACTTCCAAATCACGTGATCCCAGTATTTCTGTTTGAGAATATGACAACTTCTTTGTCATTCTGATCAAACCTGGATGAATAGTGATGTAAGAAGCTTGATTTTGATACATACAATAGTGGAGAATCACCAGGAAGTTGAATAAACTCATAGGAGTTAGGATGAAGAAGTTATCCCACTTTCAAATCACGTGATCCCAGTTTTCATGTTTGGGAATATTACAACTTCTTCGTCATTCTAATTAAACCAGAATGAGTAGCAATGTAAGAAGCTTGATTTGGATACATAAAGTAGTGGATACTTACCAGGAAGTTGAATAAATCTCATAGGAGTTAGGATGAAGAAGCTATCCCACTTTCAAATTAGGTGATCCTAGTTTTCCTGTTTGGGAATATGACAACTTCTTTGTTTTTCTAATCAAACCAAGATGAATAGCGATTTAAGAATCTTGATTTGGATACATTAAATTGTGGAGAATCCCCAGGAAATTGAATAAATCTCGCAGGAGTTAGGACGAAGAAGCAATCCCACTTTCAAATCAGATGATCCCAGTGTTCATGTTTGGGAATATGACAACGTCTTTGTCATTCTAATCAAACCAGGATGAATAGCGATTTAAGAAGCTTGATTTTGATACATAAAATTATGGAGAATCACTAGGAAATTGTATAAATCTCATAGGAGTTAGGATGAAGAAGCTATTCAAATCACGTGATCCCAGTTTTCCTGTTTGGGAATATGACAACTTCTTCGTCATTCTAATAAAAAAAAGGATGAATCACGGTGCAAAAAGTTTGATTTTGATACTTTAAGTAGTGGAAAATTACGAGGAATGATGAAGAAGTTATTCCACTTTCAAATCAGGTGTCTATGTTTTCATGTTTTGGAATATGATAACTTCTTCGTCATTCTAATCAAAAAAATGATGAATGGCGATTTAAGAAGCTTGATTTGGACACATAAAATAGTGGAGAATCACCAGGAAGTTGAATAAATCTCAAAGGAGTTCGGATGAAGAAACTATCCCACTTTCAAATCAGGTAATCCGAGTTTTTCTATTTGGGAATATGACAACTTATTTGTCATTCTAATCAAACCAGGGTGAATCGTGATGTAAGAAGCTTGATTTGGATACATAAAATTGTGGAGATTCACCAGGAAGTTGAATAAACTCATAGGAGTTAGGATGAAGAAGGTATCTCACTTCCAAATCACGTGATCCAGTAAATCTGTTTGAGAATATGACAACTTCTTCGTCATTCTGATCAAACCTGGATGAATAGTGATGTAAGAAGCTTGATTTTGATACATACAATAGTGGAGACTCACCAGGAAGTTGAATAAACTCATAGGAGTTAGGATGAAGAAGTTATCCCACTTTCAAATCACGTGATCCCAGTTTTCATGTTTGGGAATATTACAACTTCTTCGTCATTCTAATTAAACCAGAATGAGTAGCAATGTAAGAAGCTTGATTTGGATACATAAAGTAGTGGAGACTCACCAGGAAGTTGAACAAATCTCATAGGAGTTAGGATGAAGAAGCTATCACACTTTTGAAGTAGGTGATCCCAGTTTTATTGTTTGGGAATATGACAACTTCTTCGTTATTCTAATCAAACAAAGATGAATAGAGATTAAAGAAACTTGATTTGGATACATTAAATTTTGGAGAATCGCGAGGAAATTGAATAAATCTCATAAGAGTTAGGATGAAGAAGCTATCTCACTTTCAAATCAGATGATCCCAGTTTTCCTGTATGGGAATATGACAACTTCTTTGTCATTCTAGTCAAACCAGGATGAATAGCAATTTAAGAAGCTGGATTTGGATACACAAACTAGTGGAGACTCACTATGAAGTTGAATAAATCTCGCAGGAGTTAGGATGAAGAAGTTATCCCAGTTTTAAAGCAAGGGATCCCAATTTTCATGTTTGGGAAAATGACAACTTCTTCGTCATTGTAATCAAACCAGGATGAGTCGTGATGTAAGAAGCCTGATTTGAATACATAAAATAGTGGAGATTCACCAGGTAGTTGAATAAATCTCAAAGGAGTTCGAATGAAGAAACTATTCCACTTTCAAATCAGGTAATCCGAGTTTTTCTGTTTAGGAAAATGACAATTTATTCACCATTCTAATCAAACCAGGATGAATCGTGATGTAAGAAACTTGATTTTGATACATAAAATGGTGGAGACTCACAAGGAAGTTGAATAAATCTCATAGGAGTTAGGATGAAGAAGCTATCCCACTTTCAAATTAGGTGATCCTAGTTTTCCTATTTGGGAATATGACAACTTCTTCGTGATTCTAATCAAGCCAGGATGAATAGCAATGTAAAAAGCTTGATTTTGATACATAAAATAGTGGAGACTCACCAGGAAGTTGAATAAACTCATAGAAGTTAGGATGAAGAAGCTATCCCACTTTCAAATCACGTGATTCTAGTTTTCCTTTTTGGGAATATAACAACTTCTTCATCGTTCTAATCAAACCAGGATGAGTCTTGATATAATAAGCATGATTTGGATACATAAAGTAGTGGAGAATCACCAGGAAGTTCAATAAATCTCATAGGAGTTAGGATGAAGAAGCTATCCCACTTTCAAATCACGTGATCCCAGTTTTCTTGTTTGGGCATATGACAACTTCTTCGTCATTCTAATAAAAAAAAGGATGAATCACGGTGCAAAAAGTTTGATTTTGATACTTTAAGTAGTGGAAAATTACGAGGAAGGATGAAGAAGTTATTCCACTTTCAAATCAGGTGTCTATGTTTTCATGTTTTGGAATATGATAACTTCTTCGTCATTCTAATCAAAAAAAGGATGAATGGCGATTTAAGAAGCTTGATTTGGACACATAAAATAGTGGAGAATCACCAGGAAGTTGAATAAATCTCAAAGGAGTTCGGATGAAGAAACTATCCCACTTTCAAATCAGGTAATCCGAGTTTTTCTATTTGGGAATATGACAACTTATTCGCAATCCTAATCAAACAAGGATGAAAAGCGATTTAAGAAGCTTGATTTGGATACATAAAATAGTGGAGAATCACCAGGAAGTTGAATAAATCTCAAAGGAGTTCGGACGAAGAAACTATCCCATTTTCAAATCAGGTAATCCGAGTTTTTATGTTTGGGAAAATGACAACTTATTCGCCATTCTAATCAAACCAGGATGAATCGCGATGTAAGAAACTTGATTTGGATACATAAAATAGTGGAGACTCACCAGGAAGTTGAATAAATATCATAGGAGTTAGAATGAAGAATCTATCTCACTTTCAAATCACGTGATCCCAGTTTTCCTGTTTGGCAATATGACAACTTATTTATCATTCTAATCAAACCAGGGTGAATCGTGATGTAAGAAGCTTGATTTGGATACATAAAATTGTGGAGATTCACCAGGAAGTTGAATAAACTAATAGGAGTTAGGATGAAGAAGGTATCTCACTTCTAAATCACGTGATCCCAGTATTTCTGTTTGAGAATATGACAACCTCTTCGTCATTCTGATCAAACCTGGATGAATAGTGATGTAAGAAGCTTGATTTTGATACATACAATAGTGGAGACTCACCAGGAAGTTGAATATACTCATTGGAGTTAGGATGAAGAAGTTATCCCACTTTTAAATCACGTGATCCCAGTTTTCATGTTTGGGAATATGACAACTTCTTCGTCATTCTAATTAAACCAGAATGAGTAGCAATGTAAGAACCTTGCTTTGGATACATAAAGTAGTGGAGACTCACCAGGAAGTTGAACAAATCTCATAGGAGTTAGGATGAAGAAGCTATCACACTTTTAAAGGAGGGTGATCCCAGATTTATTGTTTGGGAATATGACAACTTCTTCGTTATTCTAATCAAACAAAGATGAATAGCGATTAAAGAAACTTGATTTGGATACATTAAATTATGGAGAATCGCGAGGAAATAAATCTCATAAGAGTTAGGATGAAGAAGCTATCTCACTTTCAAATCAGATGATCCCAGTTTTCCTGTTTGAGAATATGACAACTTCTTTGTTATTCTAGTCAAACCAGGATGAATAGCAATTTAAGAAGCTTGATTTGGATACATAAATTAGTGGAGACTCACTATGAAGTTGAATAAATCTCGCAGGAGTTAGGATGAAGAAGTTATCCCAGTTTTAAAGCAAGGGATCCCAGTTTTCATGTTTGAGAAAATGACAACTTCTTCGTCATTGTAATCAAACCAGGATGAGTCGCGATGTAAGAAGCCTGATTTGAATACATAAAATAGTGGAGATTCACCAGGTAGTTGAATAAATCTCAAAGGAGTTCGAATGAAGAAACTATTCCACTTTCAAATCAGGTAATCTGAGTTTTTCTGTTTAGGAAAATGACAACTTATTCACCATTCTAATCAAATCAGGATGAATCGCGATGTAAGAAACTTGATTTTGATACATAAAATAGTGGAGACTCACCAGGAAGTTGAATAAATCTCGTAGGAGTTAGGATGAAGAAGCTATCCCACTTTCAAATTAGGTGATCCCAGTTTTCCTGTTTGGAAATATGACAACTTTTTCGTCATTCTAATCAAGCCAGGATGAATAGCAATGTAAAAAGCTTGATTTTGATACATAAAATAGTGGAGACTCACCAGAAAGTTGAATAAACTCATAGGAGTTAGGATGCAGAAGCTATCCCACTTTCAAATCACGTGATTCTAGTTTTCCTTTTTTGGGAATATGACAACTTCTTCGTCATTCTAATCAAAAAAGGATGAATCGCGATGCAAAAATTTTGATTTTGATACATTAAGTAGTGGAGAGAATCACCAGGAACTTGAAAAAAAAAATCTAATATGAGTTAGGATGAATAAGCTATTCCACTTTCAAATCAGGTGATTCCAGTTTTCCTGTTTGGGAATATGACAACTTCTTCGTTATTCTAATCAAACCAGGATGAATAGCTATGTAAGAAGCTTGATTTTGATACATACAATAGTGGAGACTCACCAGGAAGTTGAATAAACTCATATGAGTTAGGATGGAGAAGCAATCCCACTTTCAAATCATGTGATCCTAGTTTTCCTGTTTGAGAATATGACAACTTATTTATCATTCTGATCAAACCAGGACGAATCGCGATGTAAGAAGCTTGATTTGGATACATAAAATAGTGGAGACTCACCAGGAAGTTGAATAAACTCATAAGAGTTAGGATGAAGAAGTTATCTCACTTTCAAATCACGTGATCCGAGTTTTCATGTTTTGGAATATTGATACCACTTAAATTACCCTAAGGAGTGATTTATACTCTCTCAAATAAAAGGTCGAGTCGTAGTACTTAGTGTTCGAATTCACAGGGAGCTAGGGAACGTAAGGATTCTAATATGATTTGTTAAGCAAAGATGTTTTAAGAGTTTAAAAGTAAATTGCTGTTTTATATTGAACAAGTGTTTGTTCAATAGCAGGTTTTTGGGGTTTTGGTGCTTAAAAAGGAAATAGTTAGACTTAGGGTTTTTAGTCAGGAATGTTGGAATTATAATCCTATAGATGCCTAATGAGTTGCATGCATGATGATGTAAGGATCAACTATTTGATCAACAAGTCTTTCGGCTCTTGCGGGCATTGACTTGTTGTCTATTAACTAGATCTATGATCTCAACTCTCGTTATATTGATCTATAGAAAGTGTCGATCGATATTCCAATGGGCGTATCGATCGATACACCTTTTGCACCGTCGATCGATTATTCAAGTGTGATATCGATTGACGCGCTCTAGTAAAGCTTTATGCGCAGGTTGAATGAATGCTTACTAAGGGCTTTTATCAATCAATCCAATGGCAGGTTCTAGGTAGCTAATCTAGACACATGCATTAATGAACAATCCTAAAGATGATTATGACAGCTAAGAAATCTATACTTGGGGCTAATCCCTCCTAATATATTTAAACCCTAAAATCTAACAAGAGAACTACTCAGACATGGCTAAGCTATTCATAGCAGCAATTAAGTATAAAAACTTCATAGAATAATAAAATAGATATCAATGGAGTTCCAATCACAAATTATAACTTTCGATCTTCTCTCCTATCTATCAATAAAACAATGAAACACAAAGAAAGCACACTTTGCCTCTAACATGGCGGCAAAACTTATATAATTTGGGTAAACACTCGCCAGGGGCAATCTTGTAAAATAGTAAAATCTTGGGCTTCAAGTTGGCTGTGACCAAACGGGCTTCCTGCCGGATTGGTGTCGATCGAGACCATGTCTTGTGTATCGATCGATTCAAGCTCTCCAATATCGACCGATAGTCGATCTCGATGGTCATCTCGGGTGCTTGCTCCAAATATCTCCAAAATGCTCCAAAATCATCACTTATCTCCAAAACATTCCTGATCTTATAAATATAATAAATAGACTCTATAATAATATAATTATTAGTAAAAACACCTCTAAACTATGGATGAAAATGGGTCAAATCAATAGTCTATCAACTCCCCCAGACTTACCCTTTTGCTTGTCCTCAAGCAAAACAAACAGACAGCCTCTCTGAAAGAGGTTTTAAAAACAGCAGGGACTCACATGATTTAAAACTTAGAATCATCACCTCTACAATATTGCAATCCACATCTAAGAAGTCCTAATCACAAAAGTACATCATACCATATCCTAGCTTAGCAACCAAATTCATCTAGCCAACAATTTAGCATAATCTTGTCTTTCATTCCCCTCTACCATCCTCATTTCTTAGCATAAAATAAAAGTGAAGGCTTTACCTTGGGAGTATCGATCACAGGATTCTAGGATTTTCAAACAAGTATCTGGACCTGCAGGTAAACATTAGTTTCTATCCTATCTCTCTACTAATTTTCTCTCTTGGTCAAAGTCTGCTTATATGCAAGATCATTAACCAAGATTGGAAAAGCTTCCATGAATCAAGCCTTAATGGTGGTTGCCACCAAGTCCTGTTCACTTCTTTTTGACCTATATCCTTGGATTATTTGTGAAGGAAGCCTTAATGGTTGTAGCCACCAAGTCCTGTTCTAATCCTTTACCTATGAAATTCCTATGAAGCAAGCCTTAATGGTTGTAGCCACCAAGTCCTGTTCGAATTTCTTCCTAATAAATTTCAAATATAATAATAAAAGAAATTTTTTTTTATTTTAGGTATAATCTATATTTTGAAAATAGAGAGAGAAAGGGTGATAAATCAATATACATAAGGCTTTACCTTCCATACTTGTTTGAAAAATCCGATCTCATGTATACCAAGCCCCAAGACAAGCAGTTGTGTGAGGTTTAGTGTTGGAGGTCAGCTTTGGTTCCTTCGAAACAATCTTAGCAAGAGTGGATAGTTGACAGGTTGATCCACTTTAGTATCTTTAGTACTATCTGCAATCAGTAAGTCTAGAATGGTGCTAAAGAGTGGTTAGATATCTAGCAAAAATCTATAAGTTCATAATCCCCTTCTTGACTCAATAATAACTTAATTTGAAAACATTTTTAATAAGACTAATAAGTAAATAAATATCAGTAAATCTTCCCCCAGACTTAAACTACACTGTCCCCATTGTAAATTCAGTCGGAGTTATGGTTAAAAATAAATCATAAGGACTCAATGTAACAAGTAGGAATGATATACCAGACCGGAATAGATGTCGATCGATGTAAGGATGTTTATGTCGGTCGACGCAGGTAAGGCAATGTTGATCGATGTCGACTTGTTCGCGTGGGTCGATACAGATGGCAATCGTCTACTCGGATCTTCTTTTTGTTTTTTTTTGTTTTGTTTTTATGACCTGCAATAATTAAAAACCAATATAAATAGTAAATTAATAAAAACTTAATAAATATTACCTAATAGTGGGTTGCCTCCCACTCAGCACTTTGTTATAGTCATTTAGCTTGATTTTGAAGGTCTTTTGGCTAGTAGTGTTGAGAACTGGGACTTGTTGTGTCATGTCCCCAATTTTGGATAGGATCGTCCGGACGGACTGCGGTGCGTGTAGATGCACCAGTATGGTCATATGGCCCAAAGACAAGCGTGTCATAGCCTGGAAGTAAGGTTAAGGGCATCAGAAAACTAAGGGATAGCTAAACCAAGAAGGAGACAAGTATAAAGAAGCAGTACTAAGAGTATGGCAGCTGGGCGGTGCGGTAAGCAAGCTCGACCAGCTAAGTGAAGAGTAGTGCAGCTCAGTGTAGCTCACTGAAGAGTGTGTCAGCTCCCTGAGCTAGATGGACTAGCTCACTCAGCTGGGTCAGCTGCGGATCAGCTCAACTCAGCTGGACTGAGTGTTCGAGTCTTGGGCAGTTGGTTCGGGTCTAGACAGTGACCAGGCCATGTGGATGACCCATGTGTACCAATGGGCTGGAGGGTTCTTGTGGTTGGGTCATGGGCGTGGGCAATCAGTCTGGGCCTTGTTTGGACTTGTCCAGGAGTGGTTTGGCAGTTCCAGGGTGTGTGGTAACTGCCATAGGCGAAAGGGTGCAATCTGTACCATTGATTAAATCATTGGCCAGAAATGATACCGAAGGGATGCAATGATTAAGAAGTAACCACCCCTTCTCCTATATAAGGAAGGAAAGTCCGTGCCTTTGCAGGCACGCCAGGGCTTCCTTCTACACCCTGAAACACAAAGAATCCAGAGAAGAATACAGAGAGCTGGTCGGATTCCCAATCCAAGACCCATGGTGGTGTGAAGGCCATAAAGAGACAGTTTTGGGGCGGATCAAGGGGGAAGTTGAGAACGACCCTCTGAACGGTTTTGATCATTGTTGACAACACCCAAAGCCTTATCTGGAGCCTGTGAACACACGCAAATGGTGAGAAAAGGAGGGAGTTGGCCGGAATCCATTCCCAAGGGCCAATGCAGCCTTAAAGGGAGATTAGTGTGGAAAGCAGTTTAATGGGAAACAAAGAGGGAAGTGATGCACGACCTTTGGATGGTGATTGATCATGGATGATCATGTCTAAGGCTTCCTCTGTGTCTTGGGAACACACGCAATTGGTTAGGAGAGAAGGGGGAAGGCTTGACTCCACTCTCAAAGGCATGAACAGCCTTGAAGATGGATGCAGTATAGAAACTGGTTTCATGGAAGTTCCATGGAAGGAGTGATGGGCACGAATCATGGTTAGATCTTATCAATACTGGGAGTATGTGATAAGGGTTTGATGAAGGCGTGCTAGGAGGAGCATGGACGCCCCAGATGAGGTATCAGGTGGGGACTGCAGACCATTGGACATAGTCTGGTTCACTATGGGCAGATCTGGTCCTGCAGTTACACCTTACTCTGTTCTATGATTATTAATCATATTATCCCTTCTTCTTATGATTGAGATTGATGATTAGACATAGCAGCACTGAACCACGGCTTGGCCGGTTCAGAAGAACCCTCCATGGCCTTGGTTTGGCGGCTAAGTCCGGATCTCCTACTTCCTGATGGATTTATGGCGATCTGACTTTTGAATCCTCTTAGTGGTGAATTATCATGGTATTTGGAGATTTTTATCTGATTGATTTCGAGATGGTCAAGGTGGCTGGTGGGGCTGTTCTAGGTCGAGATCCATTGGATCGAGATCGGTTCTTGGAATTCTGACTTGACCATTCTCTTAGTTAAGATTTATCATGAATTATCATGAATCCTAATGAGTTTATAGGGATTGATTTAGAGATGGTCCCTTGGGCAGGTTTGGCTGATCTTAGCCGAGATCTATGGGCTGGAGGCCGGTTCTAGGAAATCCGATTGGACCATTCTCTTAGTTATTATTTATCATGAATTGTCATTAATTTTAATTGATTTTTGGAGCAGGTTTGCTTGGGGTCGAAATTGCACCTGAGGGCATATTGGGGTCAGATCCTTGTGTTAGGATATCTGATCATATGTTTGTGTGCTGGAACATATTGTCACTTATGATATTGATCATAAGGAATTGCTGGTTATCAAACTTGGTGTTGGTAAGGTATGGGCAATGCATTGGCTGAGAGCCAGGAAGAAGAGTACAGCTAAGTACTTGGTGGCGTGGACCAAAGTACTAAGCTTGGGTGTTATTATTCAAGGCAGGCCGTGTGTGACCTGATCATGGGCAAGGATGGACGACCGGATCCTTGGATGATGGATCAAGGTGTCTGATCTGATTGATCAAAGGATGCACCGGTGGTAAGAGCAACACTAATCAGGTTCAGTGGGACATGGTTCCATGACTGATTAGGAAGTATGAAGACTCATCAGTTCTGAGTCATGTGGGGTGGTTGGTTGATTGACTCAGGATCTGATGGGCATTGTTAGTCCATGAGCTGGACTTGGTATCATAAGTTGATAAGGCAAAAAGGATGTGGGACAGTGCATGAGCCGGTAAGGGCCAGATGCATGTCCTTAGCTGTTTGAAGACTTCTCAAGGGTTACTTATGTCTGTGGGGATGGTTGGCTGAATGACTAAGTACCCAAGGGAAGAGTTTATGCAGGTATAAGGGAGTTGGACGAGTGGACGGGGAGCTGGGCAAAGCTACCTCGCAGCTCGATCAGCTGGAACGGAGCAGCAAACCTCAAGTGAAGTGGTTCAGCTCAACTAGCTGGGTGAGCTAGCTAAGACAGCTAAGTCAGCTGGGACAATGAGCTAACAAGCTCTGGGAATGTGGCAAAGGTATGATCTGTCAATGTTGCATAGATCTAGATAGAATGGCTTAGGGAAACGGAACCTCTGATTGTATGACTTGGTCTAGGTTCAGGATCGACCTTGGAGCTAGCTGGCAGTTGTGTTTACTGGCCAGTAGCTGAGGTGATCTGACCAGACAAGTGTTAGATTGGATTTAGTCCAATGGATGATAGATGTTATTCCGCTGTGTATAAGTTGAAATGATCTAAGCTAGGGAATGACTAAGGTAGTCTTGAGCTAAGATCTGAGTTAGCCCTCGCCTATGGGCGATATTTTTAAATAAAGGGCAAAATTTTTAGAGGTTCGGTTAGTGTATAGACCGAGCGACGTAAGGCATCGACCGTGGCCTAGTCGGCCGGGATCGGGTCTTACAAGTTGGTATCAGAGCATGCTTGATCCTGTTAAGGACAGTGCTCAAAGATGTTCAGTTCCAAACCGAAATTATTTCTGAAAACTAAGATGACTTGGAACCTTAGTTGTGGTGAGCCAAGTGAGAGTTGAGGTAAGTTTGGGTTTCATGCTTGTGAACGGGGAAGTTCCAAGATGAGCCGGCTAAGCTAAGATATACTCTTCCACGGCAAGACCCTGAAAACATAAAGGTTAGTTTATCTAGTTATTTGGGAATAATAGACGGATTGGATGATGGACGCAATGCAAGATCTTTGTATGAACGACCTGGACAAGGGAAGTAACATGGACCAGAGAGTGGCTTAGGTTGAAAGAAACGTGCAGCACTCTCTTGGCGGTAAATGTTATCCCTTGGTGGCCGTTCAAAACAAGTGAGCATATGCAATGTTCATGTTAGTCTAAGGGAGACGCTACATGGCTAGTACATGAGTGGGCTTGTGATCAAATGGATCAGCTTGGACTCAGTGTAAGTCAAGGTAGGATTCCTTAAGATTGAGTGAATGGAATGGATCAATTCCAAGAGGAATTGGAAACACGATGTTAAGTATCTTAGTATGATGAGGATTGAGGTATATTATAAACACTTTTGTGGATGGTATGGGACGTTCACAGATGTGTGATGCTTTGGAGAATGGTATGGGACATTTTCCAAATGTGTGATCAAACCGGGATCCTACTCATCTAAGTACTTAATGATCGGTGGTGTGGAAACACATTATTTGATACTGGAGCTACACATAGTTTTGTGAGTCCAAGTATGATTGGAAAAGGTTTGTTCCAGTATGGAACATGGGATGGTCCTGAACGAGTGAGTACGGCCGGAGGGCAAGTTATGAACTCACTCGGTCTGGTTAAGGACATCCCTGTGGTGATCTTGGATAGGCCGATGCCTATAGATCTGATTGTTGTCCCCCTCAAGTATCATGAAGTGATCTTGGGCATGGACTGGTTGAGAAAGTATCAGGCAACTCTAGATTGTCACCAGGGAAGGGTGCAACTTGAGAACGAGTTTGGACCCCCGATTAAGTACCAAGGAATCAAGCCAACCTCTTGTAGTTTGGTGGTTTCAGCAGTCCAAGTTGAACAGAACAGATGCTTGGAAATGGTTGTGAGGCCTTTTTGGCTACCATTTACACTGATGAGGTTGTAGGGCCCTGTGACCCAGAGGGTATACCGTTGGTTCGAGAATTTCAGGATGTGTTTGGGGCACTATAGGGCATTCCCCCTGATAGGGCTGACCCATTCATCATTGAACTGGAACCTGGAACGGCCCCATTATCTAAAAGTCCATATAGAATGGCACCTGCCGAAATGGCTGAGTTTGAAAGTCGACCAAGTCCAGTGAGGGACGAGGGTTGCAGCACAACCTATTCGGAGATGGACCTATGGTTGGAATGTGATGGTCGAGTCCCGGAGTGGACCAGGACCGAAATGTGATCAAGTCCAAGAGTGGATGAGGATCAAAGTATAACAATGTCTGGTAATGGACAGAAGTCATGTATAAGGCGGTTTAGTCTAGTAGGGACTAAGATCGCAATATGGCCAAGCTGGAAAAGGCTGTGGTCGGTTAAGGGATGATCCAGTACGATTAGGCTGGGATCATGAACCCTTGGTGTCTGTAAGGACATAAGGAAACAAAACAATCTGTTAGGACTTGTGATACAACAAGCGGTCTAAAGATCGGAAACGAGTTCATTAAGACTTGACTGATACATTGAGTGGCTTGGAGATTGGGTAAATCTACTAAGACTCTGGTATGCAGTAAGTTCTTAGGGACTGAAGATGATCTAGTCATGGACTAGGGTTAAAGAGTAAGAGACTTGGTGTCTACTAGGACCGCAACCTGGAGAGTTGGATCTGAGACACAAGTCAGGTATTTGTGTGGGTGCTTGATGGACCACTTGATAATATTTTTGGGTAAGTCTCTATCAAGTGGGGGAGACTTGTTTATATGATAAACAAGACGTCAGCACAACTGGATTCGAGGACGAATCCTTCGCAAATGGGGGAGACTTGTCATGTCCCCGATTTTGGATAGGATCGTCCGGGCGGACTGCGGTGCGTGGAGATGCACCAGTATGGTCATATGGCCCAAAGACAAGCGTGTCATAGTCTGGAAGTAAGGTTAAGGGCATCAGAAAACTAAGGGATAGCTAAACCAAGAAGGAGGCAAGTATAAAGAAGTTGTACTAAGAGTATGGCAGTTGGGCGGTGCGGTAAGCAAGCTCGACCAGCTAAGTGAAGAGTAGTGCAGCTCAGTGTAGCTCACTAAAGAGTGTGTCAGATCCTTGAGCTAGATGGACTAGCTCACTTAGCTGGGTCAGCTGGGGATCTGCTCAACTCAGCTGGACTGAGTGTTCGAGTCTTGGGCAGTTGGTTCGGGTCAGGACAGTGACCAGGCCATGTGGATGACCCATGTGTACCAATGGGCTGGAGGGTTCTTGTGGTTGGGTCATGGGCGTGGGCAATCAGTCTGGCCCTGGTTTGGACTTGTCCAGGAGTGGTTTGGTAGTTCCAGGGCGTGTGGTAACTGCCATAGGCGAAAGGGTGCAATCTGTACCATTGATTAAATCAATGGCCAGAAATGATACCGAAGGGATGCAATGGTTAAGAAGTAACCACCCCTTCTCCTATATAAGGAAGGCAAGTCTGTGCCTTTGCAGGCACGCCAGGGCTTACTTCTACACCCTGAAACACAAAGAATCCAGAGAAGAATACAGAGAGTTGGTCGGATTCCCAATCCAAGACCCATGGTGGTGTGAAGGCCATAAAGAGATAGTTTTGGGGCGTATCAATGGGGAAGTTGGGAACGACCCTCTGAACGGTTTTGATCATTGTTGACAACACCCAAAGCCTTATCTGGAGCCTGTGAACACACGTAAATGGTGAGGAAAGGAGGGAGTTGGCCGGAATCCATTCCCAAGGGCCAATGCAGCCTTAAAGGGAGATTGGTGTGGAAAGCAGTTTCATGGGAAACAAAGAGGGAAGTGATGCACGACCTTTGGATGGTGATTGATCATGGATGATCATGTCTAAGGCTTCCTCTGTGTCTTGGGAACACACGCAATTGATTAGGAGAGAAGGGGGAAGGCTTGACTCCACTCTCAAAGGCATGAACAGCCTTGAAGATGGATGCAGTATAGAAACTGGTTTCATGGAAGTTCCATGGAAGGAGTGATGGGCACGAATCATGGTTAGATCTTATCAATACTGGGAGTATGTGATAAGGGTTTGATGAAGGCGTGCTAGGAGGAGCATGGACGCCCCTGATGCGGTAACAGGTGGGGACTGCAGACCATTGGACATAGTCTGGTACACTATGGGCAGATCTGGTCCTGCAGTTACACCTTACTCTGTTTTATGATTATTAATCATATTATCCCTTCTTCTTGTGATTGAGATTGATGATTAGACATAGTAGCACTGAACCATGGCTTGGCCGGTTCAGAAGAACCCTCCATGGCCTTGGTTTGGCAGCTAAGTCCGGATCTCCTACTTCCTGATGGATTTATGGCTATCTGACTCTGGAATCCTCTTAGTGGTGAATTATCATGAATTATCATGGTATTTGGAGATTTTTATCTGATTGATTTCGAGATGGTCAAGGTGGCTGGTGGGGCTGTTCTAGGTCGAGATCCATAGGATCGAGATCGGTTCTTGGAATTCTGACTTGACCATTCTCTTAGTTAAGATTTTTCATGAATTATCATGAATCCTAATGAGTTTTTAGGGATTGATTTAGAGATGGTCCCTTGGGCCTGTTTGGCTGATCTTGGCCGAGATCTATGGGCTGGAGGCCGGTTCTGGGAAATCCGATTGGACCATTCTCTTAGTTATGATTTATCATGAATTGTCATGAATTTTAATTGATTTTTGGAGCAGGTTTGCTTGGGGTCGAAATTGCACCTGAGGGCATATTGGGGTCAGATCCTTGTGTTAGGATATCTGATCATATGTTTGTGTGCTGGAACATATTGTCACTTATGATATTGATCATAAGGAATTGCTGGTTATCAACCTTGGTGTTGGTAAGGTATGGGCAATGCATTGGCTGAGAGCCAGGAAGAAGAGTACAGCTAAGTACTTGGTGGCGTGGACCAAAGTACTAAGCTTGGGTGTTATTATTCAAGGCAGGCCGTGTGTGACCTGATCATGGGCAAGGATGGACGACCTGATCCTTGGATGATGGATCAAGGTGTCTGATCTGATTGATCAAAGGATGCACCGGTGGTAAGAGCAACACTAATCAGGTTCAGTGGGACATGGTTCCATGACTGATTAGGAAGTATGAAGACTCATCAGTTCTGAGTCATGTGGGGTGGTTGGTTGATTGACTCAGGAACTGATGGGCATTGTTAGTCCATGAGCTGGACTTGGTATCATAAGTTGATAAGGCAAAAAGGATGTGGGACAGTGCATGAGCCGGTAAGGGCCAGATGCATGTCCTTAGCTGTTTGAAGACTTCTCAAGGGTTACTTATGTCTGTGGGGATGGTTGGCTGAATGACTAAGTACCCAGGGGAAGAGCTTATGCAGGTAAAAGGGAGTTGGACGAGTGCACGGGGAGCTGGGCAAAGCTACCTCGCAGCTCGATCAGCTGGAACGGAGCAGCAAACCTCAAGTGAAGTGGTTCAGCTCAACTAGCTGGGTGAGCTAGCTAAGACAGCTAAGTCAGCTGAGACAATGAGCTAACAAGCTCTGGGAATGTGGCAAAGGTATGATCTGTCAATGTTGCATAGATCTAGATAGAATGGCTTAGGGGAACGGAACCTCTGATTGTATGACTTGGTCTAGGTTCAGGATCGACCTTGGAGCTAGCTGGCAGTTGTGTTTACTGACCAGTAGCTGAGGTGATCTGACCAGACAAGTGTTAGATTGGATTTAGTCCAATGGATGATAGATGTTATTCTGCTGTGCATAAGTTGAAATGATCTAAGCTAGGGAATGACTAAGGTAGTCTTGAGCTAAGATCTGAGTTAGCCCTCGCCTATGGGCGATATTTTTAAATAAAGGGCAAAATTTTTAGAGGTTCGGTCAGTGTATAGACCGAGCGACGTAAGGCATCGACCACGGCCTAGTCGGCCGGGATCGGGTCTTACATGTTGGAAAACAAGTATACATCTCTTCTTTGCGCTTGTTGAACCATGTGGTAGTGAATTCTCTCATTGCTTCATCCCCTCTGCGCCATTTATCCTTCATTGCTGCAGTTGTGTTTTCAATCCTCTGCAATCTTTCACCAAGACTCTCAAGGTTGAATTGATGTCTGGTAAGTGCGGCGTAAGTGTCAGCTGAGATCTCCTTTCCATGGTAAGGTGTGTTGGACATGTCGGATGTCGTCTTTGGTACTAGCCGGCCTTGGTTTGTATCACTGTTGATCGATGTTGAAAGGTTGGTATCGATCGATTTGTTGTTGCGTCTGTCGATCGATATCGATGCTTCTGGTCGACGCGCAATGTAACTCTGAATCTCCACCATCTCCCCTTGTATAGCTTCGACCTTGGAGGTCAATGCACTGATGGTAAGACCATTGGGAAATAGATGTCATCATATCTCCCATCAAGGCTCTCCTTTGTAGTTTCCAGAGCTCTATAGATCTCTTCTACCAACTGATATACCTCTTCTCTGGTGTGAAAATCTGGTTGAGACTCATTGTGTGTGGGCGTGGTGGATTGGTGTCGATCGATGCGGCCAAGCGATTGTCGATCGATGCGTGATGGTGTATGTCGATCGATGGTGATTGTCTGCTGTCAATTGATTTGGGTTGTCTTCTTTCGATCGATGGAGGTCGAGCAACGTCGGTCGCGTTCTGAATTATGGCTATGTCTTGCTTCATCTCCTCCATGCAAGTAGTTAGCCAACTTATACTATCATTCAATGGATAGTAGACACCATCAAGCTTCATCTGGAAGGTTTCTTTGTTCTTCTCATGTTCACCACAAACTCCATAGAACATCTCATTGATCTCGTCCTTGGTGTAGATCTCTGGTACCAAATTTGTCTGTGTGAATGAGCTAGCATGTTCAGGAAGACATATGTAGGCTGGTTCATCTCTTGAAGCTCTTTCCAGAAGTCTTCTGATATCCTTGGTGTGAACAGGAATGATGTGTCCATCTAGATCTCTGGCAAATTCGCGATCATCTGTAGACTTCATACTCATCTTTCTCTTCCCAGTAAAACTTCCTGTTACCATAAAGGTCATAAGCTCTTTTGCCGAATTTTGGCTGTCTGGCGAGTGTGCGGCCGCCTATGGCTTTTGCGTAGCTATTAGGGTCCCTGAAAATACCAAATTCGTCTGGAGTTAGATACTGTTTATCTCATTTATCTTTTTCGCTTACAGTGATTTTTGGTATTGGATGGTTATCGATCGACGTGGTATTGTTGGTGCCGATCGATTGTTGAGGAAGCTTGTCAATCGATTTCTGGGACGAGTGTCGATCGATCGAGTTCTTTCCCAAGCAGCTTCTGATCTGTATCATCGCGCTTTTTCATGTTGAGCAGTTCCTCGTCTGTGAAACTATCTTGTAGTTTATCTGCTTCTGGTGTGTAGGTTACTGTTTCTACTGCAATGCTCTCGTGGTGGTGTTCATCTGCCCAACTACCAATTGAGTAGTCTCCATCTCGCACACGGTTGAAATCAGTGTCGACCAATTTGTAGTAGGCAGTGTCGACCAATTTGTAGTAGGCAGTGTCGGTCGATGCTCGCTTTCGGCATCGCTGTTGAGGTTGAGTTTCGATCGATGGCAAGCTTGTGATGTCGAACGATGGTGCATTCCTTTTCCAATAGGAATGATGTAAGAGTTTATCTTCCTCATCAAGGATGGCTCTGTACTCAGTAGCTTGTTCCTCCTCATAGTTTTCATCATACTCTTCTGTGTGCATGTGTTGTCTTATGTAAGCGTCAATAGTGGGGTTGTAGTAGTCATTCTCCCACTCTTCTGGATGACGATCGACCGATTCTTTGGTGGTATGTCGGTCGATTTCTGATGGCCACTGTCGATTGATGTTGCTGTGTGAGTCTCGATCGATGTTGAGTATTCTGTCTCGTACTCGGCTCCACAATGGCAAGCTGCAATGATTCATGCATCATTGATTCTTCTGGAGATCGTCTGTGGCTTCTTGACTGGGATAGGGTCGTAGTGGGCATTTGGATCGATGAGTGTTAGACACAACTCGTTGGTTTGCAAGTTGCACACTGCTCCCACTGTTGACAAGAAGACTCTCCAAGTAGTAGAGAAGAGTTCCAGTTTAATTTGATGTCCAAGACATGGAAATCAACTGGAACTAGGGCATTGCTAATCTGCACCTCTAGGTCTCTCCCAATTCCTCCTGAGTTATTCTGGGAACAATCCACAAAAGTGAACAATTCCTGCAAAGGCTCCACCTGCAGACCTAGATGGTCTGCCATAACCCTAGGTAGGATGCTGACTGATGCTCCTGTGTCGCACAAGGCATGTGGGAATTCAATACCCTGCACTGTGCATGGTATTGCAAATTGCACATGATCATTCTTCTTCTTCAATGTAATCCTTCTCCTCATCTTTTCTCTAGCTTCACAGAACATTCTCCTAATGTCTTCTTCTTTCTCTCTGGTTTCTCTGAAGAACATCCACAATCTGTGGCTGTAATAAGCTTCTCCGAATGGCTTATGTAGAGGAATCCTGAAGACTCTCTTTTGGAAGTTTTTGTTTTCCTTTTCATTAGCCCCCCTCTTCAAGTAGTTTGATTTTCGTTTGATTTTGATACATTAAGTAGTGTAGAATCACCAGGAAGTTGAAATAAAATCTAATAGGAGTTAGGATGAAGAAGCTATTCCACTTTCAAATCAGGTGATCACAGTTTTCATGTTTGGGAATATGATAACTTCTTCGTCATTCTAATCAAACAAGGATCAATAGCTATTTAAGAAGCTTGATTTGGATACATAAAATAGTGGAGAATCACAAGGAAGTAGAATAAATCTAAAAGGAGTTCGGATGAAGAAACTGTCTCACTTTCAAAATCAGGTAATCTGAGTTTTTCTGTTTGGGAAATGACAACTTATTTGCCATTCTAATCAAACCAGGATGAATCGCGATGTAAGAAACTTGATTTGGATACATAAAATAGTGGAGACACAACAAGAAGTTAAATAAATATCATAGGAGTTAGGACGAAGAAGCTATCCCACTTTCAAATCAGATGATCCTAGTTTTCTTGTTTGGGAATACGAAAACTTCTTCGTCATTCTAATCAAACGAAGATGAATCGCGACTTAAGAAGCTTAATTTGGATAATTAAAATAGTGGAGACTCCCCAGGAACTTGAATAAATCTCATAAAAGTTAGGATGAAGAAGCTATCCCATTTTCAAAGCAAGGTATCCCAGTTTTCCTGTTCCGGAATATGACAACTTCTTCGTCATACCAATCAAACCAGGCTGAGTCGCGATGTAGGAAGCCTGATTTGGATACATAAAGTAGTGGAGAATCACCAGGAAGTTGAATAAATTACATAGGAGTTAGGATGAAGAAGTTATCCAACTTTCAAATCAGGTGATCCCAGTTTTCCTGTTTGGGAATATGACAACTTCTTCGTCATTCCATTCAAACCAGTCTGAATCACGATGTAAGAAGCTTGATTTGGATACAAAAAGTACTGGAGACTCGCCAGGAAGTTGAATAAACTTCATAGGAGTTAGGATGAAGAAGCTATCCATCTTTCAAATCAGGTGATCCTAGTTTTCCTATTCGGAAATATGACAACTTCTTCGTCATTCTAATCAAACAAAGATGAATAGAGATGTAAGAAGCTTGATTTTGATACATTAAAATGTGAAGACTCACTAGCAAGTCGAATAAATCTCATAAAAGTTAGGATGAAGAAGGTATCCCACTTTCAAATCATGTGATCCTAATTTTTCTGTTTGGGAAAATGACAACTTATTCGTCATTCTAATCAAACCAGGATGAATCGCGATGTAAGAAGCTTTATTTGGATACATAAAATAGTGGAGACTCACCAAGAAGTTGAATAAACTCATATGAGTTAGGATGAAGAAGCTATCCCACTTTCCAATCACGTGATCCAAGTTTTCCGGTTTTGGAATATGACAATTTCTTCGTCATTCTAATCAAACCAGGATGAATAGCGATGTAAGAAGGTTGATTTGGATACATAAAGTAGTGGAGACTCTCCAGGAAGTTGAATAAATCTCATAGAAGTTAGGATGAAGAAGCTATCCCACTTTCAAATCTGGTGATCCTAATTTCTATGTTTGGGAATATGGCAACTTATTCGTCATTCTAATCAAACCAAGATGAATCGCGATGTAAGAAGCTTTATTTGGATACATAAAATAGTGGAGACCCACCAGGAAGTTGAATAAACTCATAGGAGTTAGGATGAAGAAGCTATCCCACATTCCAATCACGTGATCCCAATTTGGGAATATGACAACTTATTTGTCATTCTAATCAAACCAGTATGAATCGCGATTTAAGTAGCTTGATTTGGATACATAAAATAGTGGAGACTCACCAGGCAATTGAATGAAATAATAGGAGTTAGGATGAAGAAGGTATCCCACTTTCAAATCACGCGATCCTAGTTTTCCTGTTTGGGAATATGACAACTTCTTCGTCATTCTAATCCAATCAAGATGAATCGCGATGTAAGAAGCTTGATTTGGATACTTAAAATAGTGGAGACTCCCCAGGAAATTGAATTAATCTCATAAGAATTAGGATGAAGAAGCTATCCCACTTTCAAATCAGATGATCCCAGTTTTCTTGTTTGGGAATATGACAACTTCTTTGTCATTCTAATCAAGCCACGATGAAACGCGATAAAAGAAGCTTGATTTGGATACATAAAGTAGTGGAGTCTCGCCAAGAAGTTGACTAAATATCATTGGATGAATAAGCTATCCCACTTTCAAATCAGGTGATCCTAGTTTTCATGTTTTCGAATATGAAAACTTCTTCGTCATTCTAATCAAACAAGGATAAATCGCTATTTAGGAAGCTTCATTTGGATACATACAGTAGTGGAGAATCACCAGTAAGTTAAATAGATCTCAAAAGAGTTAGGATGAAGAAGCTATCTCACTTTCAAATCAGTTAATCCGAGTTTTTTTGTTTGGGAAAATAACAACTTATTCGCCATTCTAATCAAACAATGATGAATCGCGATGTAAGAAACTTGATTTGGATACATAAAATAGTGGAGACTCACCAGAAAGTTGAATAAATCTCATAGGAGTTAGGATGAAGAGGCTATCCCTCATTCAAATAAGGTGATCCCAGTTTTCTTGTTTGGGAATATGACAACTTCTTTGTCATTCTAATCAAACCAGAATGAATAGCGATTCAAGAAGCTTGATTTTGATACATAAAATAGTGGAGAATCACCAGGAAGTTGAATAAATCTCAAAGTAGTTAGGATGAAGAAACTATCCGATTTTCAAATCAGGTGATCCTAGTTTTCCTGTTTCAGAATATGACAACTTTTTCTTCTTTCTAATTAAACCTGGATGAATCGCGATGTAGGAAGCTTGATTTGGATACAGAAAATAGTGGAGACTTCCCAGGAACTTGAATAAATCTCATAAAAGTTAGGATGAAGAAGCTATCCCACTTTCAAAGCAAGGGATCCCAGTTTTCCTGTTCCGGAATATGACAACTTCTTCGTCATTCCAATCAAACCAGGCTGAATCGCGATGTAGGAAGCTAGATTTGGATACATAAAGTAGTGGAGACTCACTAGGTAGTTAAATAAACACATAGGAGTTAGGATGAAGAAGCTATCCCACTTTCCAATCACGTGATCCCAGCTTTCCTGGTTGGGAATATGACAACTTATTTATCATTCTGATCAAACCAGGATGAATCGCGATAAAAGAAGCTTGATTTTGATACATAAAATAGTGGAGACTCACCAGGAAGTTGAATAAACTCATAAGAGTTAGGATGAAGAAGTTATCTCACTTTCTTCTTCATTCTAATCAAACCAGGATGAATAGCGATTTAAGAAGCTTGATTTGGATTCATAAAGAAGTGGAGACTCACCATGAAGTTGAATAAATCTCATAGGAGTTAGGATGAAGAAGCTATCCCACTTTCAAATCAGGTGATCCCAATTTGGGAATATGACAACTTATTCGTCATTCTAATCAAACCAGTATGAATCGCGATGTAAGAAGCTTGATTTGTATACATAAAATAGTGGAGACTCACCAGGAAGTTGAATGAACACATAGGAGTTAAGATGAAGAAGCTATCCCACTTTCAAATCACGTGATCCTGGTTTTCCTGTTTGGGGATATGACAACTTCTTCATCATTCTAATCAAGCCAGGATGAATCGCGATGTAAGAAGCTTGATTTGGATACTTAAAATAGTGGAGACTCCCCAGGAAGTTGAATAAATCTCATAATAGTTAGGATGAAGAAGCTATATCACTTTCAAATCAGATGATCCCATTTTTCCTGTTTCGGAATATGACAATTTCTTCTTCATTCTAATCAAACCAGGATGAATAGCAATGTAAGAAGCTTGATTTGGATTCATAAAGTAGTGGAGACTCACTAGGAAGTTGACTAAATATCATAGGATGAATAAGCTATCCCACTTTCAAATAAGGTGATCCCAGTTTTCCTGTTTGGGTATATGAAAACTTCTTCGTCATTCTAATCAAACCAGGATGAATCGCTAAGTAGGAAGCTTGATTTGGATACATAAAATAGTGGAGAATCACCAGTAAGTTAAATAGATCTCAAAGGAGTTAGGATGAAGAAGCTATCTCACCTTCAAATCAGTTAATCCGACTTTCTTTGTTTGGGAAAATAACAACTTATTCGTCATTCTAATCAAACAAGGATGAATCGCGATGTAAGAAACTTGATTTGGATACATAAAATAGTGGAGAATCACCAAGAAGTTTAATAAATCTCATAGGACTTAGGATGAAGAGGGTATCTCACTTTCAAATCAGATGATCCCAGTTTTCCTTTTTGGGAATATGACAACTTCTTCGTCATTCTAATCAAACCAGGATGAATAGCAATTTAAGAAGTTTGATTTGGATACATAAAATAGTGGAGAATCACCAGGAAGTTGAATAAATCTCAAAGTAGTTAGGATGAAGAAGCTATCCGACTTTCAAATCAGGTGATCCTTGTTTTTCTGTTTCGAAATATGACAACTTTTTCGTCATTCTAATGACACCAGGATGAATCGCGATGTAAGAAGCTTGATTTGGATACATAAAATTGTGGAGACTTCCCAGGAACTTGAACAAATCTCATAAAAGTTACGATGAAGAAGCTATTCCACTTTCAAAGCAAGGGATCCCAGTTTTCCTGTTCCGGAATATGACAACTTCTTCGTCATACCAATCAAACCAGGATGAGTCGCGATGTTGGAAGCTTGATTTGGATACATAAAGTAGTGGAGAGTCACCAGGAAGTTGAATAAATTTCATAGGAGTTAGGATGAAGAAGTTATCCAACTTTCAAATCAGGTGATCCCAGTTTTCCAATTCGGGAATATGACAACTTCTTCGTCATTCCATTCAAACCAGGCTGAATCGCGATGTAAGAAGCTTGATTTGGATACACAATGTACTGGAGACTCACCAGGAAGTTGAATAAATTTCATAGGAGTTAGGATGAAGAAGCTATCAATCTTTCAAATCAGGTGGTCCTAGTTTTCCTATTCGGAAATATGACAACTTCTTCGTCATTCTAGTCAAACCAGGATGAATAGAGATGTAAGAAGCTTTATTTTGATACATTAAATTGTGGAGACTCACTTGCAAGTTGAATAAATCTCATAGAAGTTAGGATGAAGAAGCTATCCCACTTTCAAATCAGGTGATCCTAATTTTTCTCTTTGGGAAAATGACTACTTAATCGTCATTCTAATCAAACTAGGATGAATCGTGATGTAAGAAGTTTTATTTGGATACATAAAATAGTGTATACTCACTAGGAAATTGAATAAACTCATATGAGTTAGGATGAAGAAGAAGCTATCCCACTTTCAAATCACATGATCCCAGCTTTCCTGTTTGGGAATATGATAACTTCTTCGTCATTCTAATTAAACCTGGATGAATCGCGATGTAGGAAGATTGATTTGGATACATAAAGTTGTGGAGACTCACCTGGAAGTTGAATAATGCTCATAGAAGTTAGGATGAAGAAGCTGTCCCACTTTCAAATCAGGTGATCCTAATTTTTCTGTTTGGGAATATGACAACTTATTCGTCATTCTAATCAAACCAAGAAGAATCTCGATGTAAGAAGCTTTATTTGAATAGATAAAATGGTGGAGACTCACGAGGAAGTTGAATAAACTCATAGGAGTTAGGATGAAGAAGCTATCCCACTTTCCAATCACGTGATCCCAGTTTTCCTATTTGGGAATATGACAATTTGTTTTTCATTCTAATCAAACCAGGATGAATAGCGATGTAAGAAGCTTGATTTGGATTCATAAAGTAGTGGAGACTCACCAAAAAGTTGAATAAATCTCATAGGAATTAGGATGAAGAAGCTATCCCACTTTCAAATCAGGTGATCCCAATTTGGGAATATGACAACTTATTCATCATTCTAATCAAACCAGTATGAATCGCGATATAAGAATCTTGATTTGGATACATAAAATAGTGGAGACTCACCAGGAAGTTGAATGAACTCAAAGGAGTTAGGATGAAGAAGCTATCCCACTTTCAAATCCGTGAACCTAGGTTTCATGTTTGGCAATATGACAACTTCTTCGTCATTCTAATCAAACTAGGATGAATCGCGATGTAAGAAGCTTGATTTGGATAATTAAAATAGTTGAGACTCCCCATGAAGCTGAATAAATCTCTTAAGAGTTAGGATGAAGAAGCTATCCCACTTTCAAATCAGATGATCCCAGTTTTCCTGTTTGGGAATATAACAACTTCGTCGTCATTCCATTCAAACCAGGCTGAATCGCGATGTAAGAAGCTTGATTTGGATACACAAAGTACTGGAGACTCACCAGGAAGTTGAATATATTTCATAGGAGTTAGGATGAAGAAGCTATCTATCTTTCAAATCAGGTGATCCTACTTTTCCTATTCGGAAATATGACAACTTCTTCGTCATTCTAATCAAACCAGGATGAATAGAGATGTAAGAAGCTTGATTTTGATACATTAAATTGTGAAAACTCACTAGCAAGTTGAATAAATCTCATAGAAGTTAGGATGAAGAAGCTATCCCACTTTCAAATCAGGTGATCCTAATTTTTCTGTTTGGGAAAATGACAACTTATTCGTCATTCTAATCAAACCAGGATGAATCGCGATGTAAGAAGCTTTATTTGGATACATAAAATAGTGGAGACTCACCAGGAAGTTGAATAAACTCATATGAGTTAGGATGAAGAAGAAGCTATCCCACTTTCAAATCACGTGATCCCAGTTTTCTTGTTAGGGAATATGACAACTTCTTCATCATTCTAATCAAACCAGGATGAACAGCGATGTAAAAAGCTTGATTTGGATACATAAAGTAGTGGAGACTCACCAGGAAGTTGAATAAATCTCATAGAAGTTAGGATGAAGAAGCCATCCCACTTTCAAATTAGGTGATCCTTATTTTTCTGTTTGGGAATTTGACAACTTATTCGTCATTCTAATCAAACCAAGATGAATCGCGATGTAAGAAGCTTTATTTGGATACACAAAATAGTGGAGACTCACCAGGAAGTTGAATAAACTCATAGGAGTTAGGATGAAGAAACTATCTCACTTTCCAATCACGTGATCCCAGTTTTCCTGTTGGGAATTTGACAATTTCTTCGTTATTCTAATCAAACCAGGATGGATAGCGATGTAAGAAGCTTGATTTGGATTCATAAAGTAGTGGAGACTCACCAGAAAGATGAATAAATCTCATAGGAGTTAGGATGAAAAAGCTATCTCACTTTCAAATCAGGTGATCCCAATTTGGGAATATGACAACTTATTCGTCATTTGAATCAAACCAGTATGAATCACGATGTAAGAAGCTTGATTTGGATACATAAAATAGTGGAGACTCACCAGGAAGTTGAATGAACTCATAGGAATTAGGATCAAGAAGCTATCCTACTTTCAAATCACGTGATCCTAGTTTTCCTGTTTGGGAATATGACAACTTCTTCGTCATTCTAATCAAAAAAGGATGAATCGCGATGTAAGAAGCTTGATTTGGATACGTAAAATAGTTGAGACTCCCCAGGAAGTTGAATAAATCTCATAAGAGTTAGGATGAAGAAGCTATCCCACTTTCAAATCAGATGATCCCAGTTTTCCTGTTTGGGAATATGACAACTCTTTCATCATTCTAATCAAGCCAGGATGAAACGCGATAAAAGACGCTTGATTTGGATACATAAAGTAGTGGAGACTCACCAGGAAGTTGACTAAATATTATAGGATGAATAAGCTATCCCACTTTCAAATCAGGTGATCCTAGTTTTCCTGTTTGGGAATATGAAAACTTCTTCGTCATTCTAATCAAACCAGGATGAATCGCTATGTAGGAAGCTTGATTTGGATACATACAGTAGTGGAGACTCACTACGAAGTTGAATAAAGAAGTAATCTCACTTTCAAATCACGTGATCCCAGTTTTCCTGTTTGGGAATATGACAACATCTTCGTCATTCTAATCAAAGCAGGATGAATCGCGATGTAAGAAGGTGGATTTGGATACATAAAATAGTTTAGAATAACCAGGAAGTTGAATAAATCTCATAGGAGTTGCGATGAAGAAGCTATCCCACTTTTAAATCAGGTGATCCCAGTTTTCCTGTTTGGCAATATGACAACTTCTTCGTCATTCTAATCTAAAAAGGATGAATCGTGATGCAAAAAGCTTGATTTTGATACATTAAGTAGTGGAGAATCACCAGGAAGTTGAAAAAATCTAACAGGAGTTAAGATGAAGAACCTATATGACTTTCAGATCAGGCGATCCCAGTTTTCCTGTTTCGGAATATGACAACTTTTTCGTCATTCAAATTAAACCAGGATGAATCGCGATGTAAGAAGCTTGATTTGGATACATAAAATAGTGGAGACTTCCTAGGAACTTGAATAAATCTCATAAAAGTTAGGATGAAGAAGCTATCCCACTTTCAAAGCAATGGATCCCAGTTTTCCTGTTCCAGAATATGACAACTTCTTCGTCATACCAATTAAACTAGGCTGAGTCGCGATGTAGGAAGCTTGATTTGGATACATAAATTAGTGGAGAATCACCAGGAAGTTGAATAAATTACATAGGAGTTAGGATGAAGAAGCTATCCAACTTTTAAATCAGGTGATCCCAATTTTCCTGTTTGGGAATATGACAACTTCTTCGTCATTCCAATCAAACCAGGCTGAATCGCGATGTAAGAAGCTTGATTTGGATACACAAAGTACTAGAGACTCATCGGGAAGTTGAATAAATTTCATAGGAGTTAGGATGAAGAAGCTATCAATCTTTCAAATCAGGTGGTCCTAGTTTTCCTATTCGGAAATATGACAACTTCTTCGTCATTCTAGTCAAACCAGGATGAATAGAGATGTAAGAAGCTTTATTTTGATACATTAAATTGTGGAGACTCACTAGCAAGTTGAATAAATCTCATAGAAGTTAGGATGAAGAAGCTATCCCACTTTCAAATCAGGTGATCCTAATTTTTCTCTTTGGGAAAATGACTACTTAATCGTCATTCTAATCAAACTAGGATGAATCGTGATGTAAGAAGTTTTATTTGGATACATAAAATAGTGTATACTCACTAGGAAATTGAATAAACTCATATGAGTTAGGATGAAGAAGAAGCTATCCCACTTTCAAATCACGTGATCCCAATTTTCCTATATGGGAATATGACAACTTCTTCGTCATTCTAATCAAACCAGGATGAATAGCGATGTAAGAAGCTTGAATTGGAAACATAAAGTAGAGGAGACTCACCAGGAAGTTGAATAAATCTCATAGAAGTGAGGATGAAGAAGCTATCCCACTTTCAAATCAGGTGATCCTAGTTTTTCTGTTTGGGAATATGACAACTTAATCGTCATTCTAATCAAACCAGGATGAATCGTGATGTAAGAAATTTTATTTGGATACATAAAATAGTGTATACTCACTAGGAAATTAAATAAACTCATATGAGTTAGGATGAAGAAGAAGCTATCCCACTTTCAAATCACATGATCCCAGCTTTCCTGTTTGGGAATATGATAACTTCTTCGTTCTTCTAATCAAACCAGGATGAATCGCGATGTAGGAAGATTGATTTGGATACATAAAGTTGTGGAGACTCACCAGGAAGTTGAATAATGCTCATAGAAGTTAGGATGAAGAAGCTGTCCCACTTTCAAATCAGGTGATCCTAATTTTTCTGTTTGGGAATATGACAACTTATTCGTCATTCTAATCAAACCAAGAAGAATCGCGATGTAAGAAGCTTTATTTGAATAGATAAAATGGTGGAGAGTCACGAGGAAGTTGAATAAACTCATAGGAGTTAGGATGAAGAAGCTATCCCACTTTCCAATCACGTGATCCCAGTTTTCCTATTTGGGAATATGACAATTTGTTTTTCATTCTAATCAAACCAGGATGAATAGCGATGTAAGAAGCTTGATTTGGATTCATAAGTAGTGGAGACTCACCAAAAAGTTGAATAAATCTCATAGGAATTAGGATGAAGAAGCTATCCCACTTTCAAATCAGGTGATCCCAATTTGGGAATATGACAACTTATTCATCATTCTAATCAAACCAGTATGAATCGCGATATAAGAATCTTGATTTGGATACATAAAATAGTGGAGACTCACCAGGAAGTTGAATGAACTCATAGGAGTTAGGATGAAGAAGCTATCCCACTTTCAAATCCGTGAACCTAGGTTTCATGTTTGGCAATATGACAACTTCTTCGTCATTCTAATCAAACTAGGATGAATCGCGATGTAAGAAGCTTGATTTGGATACTTAAAATAGTTGAGACTCCCCATGAAGAAGCTATCCCACTTTCAAATCAGATGATCCCAGTTTTCCTGTTTGGGAATATAACAACTTCTTCGTCATTCCATTCAAACCAGGCTGAATCGCGATGTAAGAAGCTTGATTTGGATACACAAAGTACTGGAGACTCACCAGGAAGTTGAATATATTTCATAGGAGTTAGGATGAAGAAGCTATCTATCTTTCAAATCAGGTGATCCTACTTTTCCTATTCGGAAATATGACAACTTCTTCGTCATTCTAATCAAACCAGGATGAATAGAGATGTAAGAAGCTTGATTTTGATACATTAAATTGTGAAGACTCACTAGCAAGTTGAATAAATCTCATAGAAGTTAGGATGAAGAAGCTATCCCACTTTCAAATCAGGTGATCCTAATTTTTCTGTTTGGGAAAATGACAACTTATTCGTCATTCTAATCAAACCAGGATGAATCGCGATGTAAGAAGCTTTATTTGGATACATAAAATAGTGGAGACTCACCAGGAAGTTGAATAAACTCATATGAGTTAGGATGAAGAAGAAGCTATCCCACTTTCAAATCACGTGATCCCAGTTTTCTTGTTAGGGAATATGACAACTTCTTCATCATTCTAATCAAACCAGGATGAACAGCGATGTAAAAAGCTTGATTTGGATACATAAAGTAGTGGAGACTCACCAGGAAGTTGAATAAATCTCATAGAAGTTAGGATAAAGAAGCCATCCCACTTTCAAATTAGGTGATCCTTATTTTTCTGTTTGGGAATTTGACAACTTATTCGTCATTCTAATCAAACCAAGATGAATCGCGATGTAAGAAGCTTTATTTGGATACGTAAAATAGTGGAGACTCACCAGGAAGTTGAATAAACTCATAGGAGTTAGGATGAAGAAACTATCCCACTTTCCAATCACGTGATCCCAGTTTTCCTGTTGGGAATTTGATAATTTCTTCGTTATTCTAATCAAACCAGGATGGATAGCGATGTAAGAAGCTTGATTTGGATTCATAAAGTAGTGGAGACTCACCAGAAAGATGAATAAATCTCATAGGAGTTAGGATGAAAAAGCTATCTCACTTTCAAATCAGGTGATCCCAATTTGGGAATATGACAACTTATTCGTCATTTGAATCAAACCAGTATGAATCACGATGTAAGAAGCTTGATTTGGATACATAAAATAGTGGAGACTCACCAGGAAGTTGAATGAACTCATAGGAATTAGGATCAAGAAGCTATCCTACTTTCAAATCACGTGATCCTAGTTTTCCTGTTTGGGAATATGACAACTTCTTCGTCATTCTAATCAAAAAGGATGAATCGCGATGTAAGAAGCTTGATTTGGATACGTAAAATAGTTGAGACTCCCCAGGAAGTTGAATAAATCTCATAAGAGTTAGGATGAAGAAGCTATCCCACTTTCAAATCAGATGATCCCAGTTTTCCTGTTTGGGAATATGACAACTCTTTCATCATTCTAATCAAGCCAGGATGAAACGCGATAAAAGACGCTTGATTTGGATACATAAAGTAGTGGAGACTCACCAGGAAGTTGACTAAATATTATAGGATGAATAAGCTATCCCACTTTCAAATCAGGTGATCCTAGTTTTCCTGTTTGGGAATATGAAAACTTCTTCGTCATTCTAATCAAACCAGGATGAATCGCTATGTAGGAAGCTTGATTTGGATACATACAGTAGTGGAGACTCACTACGAAGTTGAATAAAGAAGTAATCTCACTTTCAAATCACGTGATCCCAGTTTTCCTGTTTGGGAATATGACAACATCTTCGTCATTCTAATCAAACCAGGATGAATCGCGATGTAAGAAGGTGGATTTGGATACATAAAATAGTGTAGAATAACCAGGAAGTTGAATAAATCTCATAGGAGTTGCGATGAAGAAGCTATCCCACTTTTAAATCAGGTGATCCCAGTTTTCCTGTTTGGCAATATGACAACTTCTTCGTCATTCTAATCTAAAAAGGATGAATCGTGATGCAAAAAGCTTGATTTTGATACATTAAGTAGTGGAGAATCACCAGGAAGTTGAAAAAATCTAACAGGAGTTAGGATGAAGAAGCTATATGACTTTCAAATCAGGTGATCCCAGTTTTCCTGTTTCGGAATATGACAACTTTTTCGTCATTCAAATTAAACCAGGATGAATCGCGATGTAAGAAGCTTGATTTGGATACATAAAATAGTCGAGACTTCCTAGGAACTTGAATAAATCTCATAAAAGTTAGGATGAAGAAGCTATCCCACTTTCAAAGCAAGGGATCCCAGTTTTCCTGTTCCAGAATATGACAACTTTTTCGTCATACCAATTAAACTAGGCTGAGTCGCGATGTAGGAAGCTTGATTTGGATACATAAATTAGTGGAGAATCACCAGGAAGTTGAATAAATTACATAGGAGTTAGGATGAAGAAGCTATCCAACTTTTAAATCAGGTGATCCCAATTTTCATGTTTGGGAATATGACAACTTCTTCGTCATTCCAATCAAACCAGGCTAAATCGCGATGTAAGAAGCTTGATTTGGATACACAAAGTACTAGAGACTCATCGGGAAGTTGAATAAATTTCATAGGAGTTAAGATGAAGAAGCTATACAACTTTCAAATCAGGTGATCCTAGTTTTCCTATTTGGAAATATGTCAACTTCTTCGGCATTCTAATCAAAGCAGGATATGTAAAGATGTTAGAAGCTTGATTTTGATACATTAAATTGTGGAGACTCACTAGCAAGTTGAATAAATCTCATAAAAGTTAGGATGAAGAAGATATCTCACTTTCAAATCAGGTGATCCTAATTTTTTTGTTTGGGAATATGACAACTTATTCGTCATTCAAATCAAACCAGGATGAATCGCGATGTAAGAAGCTTTATTTGGATACATAAAACAGTGGAGACTCACCAGGACGTTGAATAAACTCATAGGAGTTAGAATGAAGAAGCTATCCCACTTTCAAATCACGTGATCCCAATTTTCCTATATGGGAATATGACAACTTCTTCGTCATTCTAATCAAACCAGGATGAATAGCGATGTAAGAAGCTTGAATTGGAAACATAAAGTAGAGGAGACTCACCAGGAAGTTGAATAAATCTCATAGAAGTGAGGATGAAGAAGCTATCCCACTTTCAAATCAGGTGATCCTAGTTTTTCTGTTTGGGAATATGACAACTTCTTCGTCATTCTAATCAAACCAAGATGAGTCGCGATGTAAGAAGCTTGATTTGGATACATAAAGTAGTGGATAATCACCAGGAAGTTGAATAAATTTCATAGGAGTTAGGATGAAGAATCCATCCAACTTTAAAATCAGGTGATCCTAGTTTTCCTATTTGGAAATATGACAACTTCTTCGTCATTTTAATCAAACCAGGATGAATAGAGATGTAAGAACCTTTATTTTGATACATTAAATTGTGGAGACTCACTAGCAAGTTGAATTAATCTCATAGAAGTTAGGATGAAGAAGCTATCCCACTTTCAAATCAGTACTGAGTTCTTGTTATTCATTTGCTTCACACCTTCCCTTCTTCAAACCTCCAAAACCTCTCTAGCTCCAAATCTTTTGCCTTTAACATGTCTTCTTCCCATGGTGACAAGAGAAATTCCGATGTTGAGATGGGCGAGGCCACCTCCCCGGCTTCGATTCCAACTTCTCCGGTCGAAGCGCCGGCTTGCGTTGCTGACCATCTCTCCTTTCGAGAGAGACTAGTTCGTTGCCAAGCCGAGAAGGAACAGGTTCGAGCCGGCGCTGAGTTCCCATCCTCTTCTGCACTGGCCATTGCTCCGGGTCATGGGACTGAGGTCGTAACTCCGCAAGATACGGGAACTCTCGCAGGCTCGGTCGTTCCGGATGCTTCGGCCTTACCTGCTGGATCGTCCACGACTCCGATTCTCGTCGAAGATAAGGGGAGGGCTGCTGACTCTATGCCTCCTCCTCTGGCCAGGAAAGAGATCGTTCTAGCGCTGCGCGCTCCTAGTGTTGTTCCGGTTGCTCAGCCTAAGGGTCGGAAGAGAAAGTTTACCAAGGGCGGTGACCGGGAATCTTCGCAGCAAGGAGACTCGAGCATAGCGTCGGGGCTTCGCGGAAAGGTTTGTCGCTCACTTACTTTCTTGATTGTTACATATTTCTCTAAAAGACAAAGAATCCCTAACTTTCCTCTTGTTTCGCAGTTCATGTCGTTGATCGACGGGATGATCAGCGAGTGCGGTTCTGAGCCAGTCGTCTTGCCGGGGAGTTGTTGGAGCTGCAGGGTAGATGGTCTGAAACCGACGCCATGCTGACGGCTGTCAAGGATTCTCACTCCGTGAACAGGGATTTAGCCTTGGCGACGATTGAGGGTGGGATGGTCGTGGTTCAGTCGTTCCAGAGGAGACTCCTCCGACCTTAGAGGCCGAAGAGGCCCGACTGTCCGGCTGCAAGGGAGATTTGGTAGTCGTGGATGGAGATTTCGATCTCATCCTAGCTGACCTGAAATCAGCGTGCTTTCTTCCGACGTGTTCAGAAGGCCCAGAGGGGAAAGATCCAGTGCTCGGAGAGGGCGGAGGTGATGGGGCTCCAGGCTTGGACGAAGCGACGGGTGAAGAGGGAGTGTGAGCTTTGAGGATGACTTTTGTTAGATCTCTTGCGGGAGATTTATTTTTATGTTTGATGTTTCGGCCTTAAATGGCCTCATTTCGTGTTTCGGGACTGGCCGTATGTGGCTTTGAATCCCTGCCGCTCTGCGGCTTTCTTTTTATGACAAGATGATCGAGTTGCATTTTTCATAAGCTTACGTATGGCGTGGAAGAAGGGTGATGAGTTGTCGTCTCATATCCTTCTTCGATGTGAAATGTTTTGTTCGAGATATGTTTCGAGAGTTTTTCCGCGAGATATCGACTTCGCGGGATATCCGAAGATGTCAAATATAAACATAGAGGCAAGGTTTTGGGATCTCTTATCTTTTGGATATAATGCCTTGAGATGTTAGAGACCAGTGCGCTAGGTTTAGGGCAAGACCTAGGTTTTCTTTCGGTTTTAAGATTTTATGCGGTGACTAGCCGGCTATCGATTTATCTGTCGTGATTTTAACCTGATTCGTACCAATTTAACCTTGTTCTCGGCTTATATGACTTGTTAGATATGAATCGAGCATCTCTCCGGAGACAATTTTTAATCCAACCGGAAGTGCTGAACCAAAATTTCGGGTATCTTTTATAGCGCTATTATCCTTGTGTCGGATGTACGAGAGTCATCTTCGTGAGATGGCTATGTCTGTTTAGGACGTTCAAGAGTTCGATATGATCAGCACCGAACTTGGCGGCGGATGCCGTCGTTTAGAGTTTTTGCGCAAGATATGTGTTAAAATGTTCATCATTTTTTGATGGAGTGTCCGTTTTCGTCGTTCGGAAGAAGTAACCCTCGAGGCATCTCTCGCGATGTCTCGCGATGCCAAAGGCTGCTTCTCCCTAACGGCTGATTTATTTTCGAATATCGAAAATGTTTTGCAGATAAAAAATAATTTGCTTGGTTAAGATATGTCGGAAACATCGAAGGCATGGTCGGATGTTTTCGAGTTTGAAAGTATACGAATATACATACCCACTCCCCCCTCTTTTTAATGAGGGGGGACAGCTGAATTTGCCTTTCGACAAACTGCCTACGTACTCTTTATGGAGATCAAGCCGTCTCGTAGTTCGGTTATTGTGAGTTGGTTTGTTTAGTGATAGTATTTTTTGAGATGCATCGCGTTCCAGGTCCTTGGAATTTTATGCCTTGCATGTTTGCTATTTCGTAGGAGCCCGGTCGGATGACTTTTTTGATTTTATAGAGTCCTTCCTAGTTTGCTCCGAGTTTTCCCGCGTTTTGTTCAGCGGTGTTTTGGAAGACTTTGCGAAGGACCAGATCTCCTTGATTAAATCTGCAATTCCGTACGTTGGAATTGTAGTACTTTGCGGCTGCGTGTTGGTAATTTTGGATTCAGATGGGCGCTCGATCTCGGCGCTCATTAATGAGGTCGAGATCGTCGAGGAGCATTGCGTTGTTGAGCTCCTCTCGTTCGAAAAGTAATCTTCTTCGAACACCGGGGAACTCCACTTCTGCGGGAATCATGCATTCCGTTTCGTACACCAGAGCGAAAGGGGTTTCTCCTGTTGCTCGCCTCGGGGTGGTACGGTGGGACCAGAGGACTCCCTCGAGTTCGTCGGCCCACCGGTCTTTTTTGGCCTCTAAGCGTTTCTTCAGTCTGTCGAGAATGATTTTATTAATCGTTTCATCTTGTCCGTTACACTGCAGATACTTGGGCGTCGACTTGTTAAGTCGTATCTTCCATTTTTCGCAGAACGCCTCGAACCGGGTGGAGATAAACTAAGATCCGTTATCGGTTACGATTTCGTAAGTGACTCCATGCCTACAGATGATGTTTCTCCATACGAAACTTTCGACTTGGACATCTTTTATACTCGCGTACGAATCTGCCTCTACCCATTTTGAAAAGAAATCGGTGAGGACTAAAAGGAAACGCTTTTGCTTTGAATTATGAAGGGGACCGATGATTTCCATGGCCCAGCGCATAAAAGGATAGGGCGATGTGATGGAGGAGAGAACTTTGGATGGTTGTCGGATGGTTGGAGCATGCCTCTGGCATTTTTCGCATTTTCGTGCGAACTTCTCGCAATCTCCGATCATCGTTGGCCAGCAGTATCCATGGCGTTTGATCTTCACTGCCAGCGATCTTCCGCCAGAATGATTGCCGCAGGACCCAAAATGTACTTCTTCCATCACTTTTCTTCCTTTTTCCCCTTCCAGGCACGTCATAAGTGGTCCAGAGAATCTCCATTTGTAAATTTCGCCGTCCACTGTTACGTAGCGCGAGAGCATCTGCCTGGACGTTTTCGGAACGGGTAATTTGCGTAAGGGCAAAACAGTCATCCGTTCGTCCCTGGCTTCATACTCTCCGCTGAACTGACTTGCCACCAACTGGGAGTCGCATTTAGCGTGGATGTTTCGTATCTTCAAGCCATGAGCCAAACACAGCCCTGCGACGAGTGCTTCGTATTCGGCTTCGTTGTTTGAGGCGTGGAATTCTAGTCTGAATGACTGCTCTAAGATCTCGCTCGTCAGAGATGTGAGGAGAAATCCGATGCCTAATCCCTGCTCGGACAAGGATCCGTCGACGTGAAGGAGCCAAGTGGAATTTGGTTCCTCGTTGATTATGGTCTATGTCGGTAGTTCGACCAAGAAGTCTGCAAGCACTTGTGACTTTTCGCTTGTTCTCAGTCGGTACTCGATATCGTACTCGCTCAATTCGACCACCCATTTGGCCAACCAGCCCGATTGACTCGGGCTATGCAGAATCGTCCGTAGGGGAAAAATCGTGAGGGACGACGATCGTGTGGGATTGGAAATATGGTCTTAGTTTTCGGACCAATGTTACGACTGCGCATGCTAATTTTTCCATTAGCGGGTATCTAGATTCGGCATCCAGCAAGGTTTTGCTTATATAGAAAATAGGTTACAGTTCGCCGCGTTCTTCCCTGATCAGCACGCCGCTAACAGCCGTTGCCGATACAGCGAAGTACAAGAACAAAGGTTCCCCCTCCACAGGTTTTGCGAGGACTGGAGGGGAAGCTAAATACCGCATCAGCTGTTGGAAAGCGTTTTCGCATTCTTCCGACCAGGATGAATCGCGACGCAAGAAACTTGATTTGGATACATAAAGTAGTGGAGACTCCCTAGGAAGTTGAATAAATGTCATAGGAGTTAGGATGAAGAAGCTATCCCACTTTCAAATCAGATGATCCAAGTTTTCCTGTTTGGGAATATGACAACTTCTTCGTAATTCTAATCAAACCAGGATGAATCGCGACGTAAGAAGGTTGATTTGGATACATAAACTAGTGGAGAATAATCGGGAAGTTGAATAAATCAGGCGATCCAAGTTTTCCTGTTTGGCAATATGACAACTACTTCGTCATTATAATCTAAAAATGAAGAATCGCGATGTAAAAAGCCTGAATTTGATACATTAAGTAGTGGAGAATCACCAGGAAGTTGAAAAAAATCTAATAGGAGCTAGGATGAAGAAGCTATTCCATTTTCAAATAAGGTGATCCTAGTTTTCATGTTTGGGAATATGACAACTTCTTCGTCATTCTAATCAAACCAGGATGAATAACTATTTAAGAAGCTTGATTTGGATATATAAAAAAGTGGAGAATCACCAGGAAATTGAATAAATCTCAAAGGAGTTAGGATAAAGAAGCTATCCCACTTTAAAATCAGGTAATCCGAGTTTTTCTGTTTGAGAAAATGATAACTTATTTGTCATTCTAATCAAACCAGGATTAATCGTGATGGAAGCTGCTTGATTTGGATACATAAAATAGTGGAGACTCACCAGGAAGTTGAATAAATCTCATAGGAGTTAGGATGAAGAAGCTATCCCACTTTCAAATCAGATGATCCTTGTTTTCCTGTTTGGAAATATAACAACCTTTTTCGTCATTCTTATCAAACCAGTATGAATCGTGATGTAAGAAGCTTGATTTGGATACATAAAGTAGTGGAGACTCAACATGAAGTTGAATAAATCTTAAAGGAGTTAGGATGAAGAATCTATAACGCTTTCAAATCACGTGATCCCAGTTTTCCTGTTTGGGAAAATGACAACTTCTTCGTCATTCTAATCAAACCAGGATGAATAGGGACGTAATAAGCTTGATTTTGATACATAAAGTAGTGGAGACTCACAAGGAAGTTGAATAAATCTCATAGGAGTTAGGATGAAGAAGCTATCCCACTTTCAAATTAGGTGATCCTAGTTTTACTGTTTGGGAATATGACAACTTCTTCGTCATTCTAATCAAACCAGGATGAATCGCGATGTGAGAAGCTTGATTTGGATACATAAAGTAGTGGAGACTCACCAGGAAGTTGACTAAATATCAGGGGATGAATAGCAATTTAGGAAGCTTGATTTGGATAAATAAAATAGGGGAGAATCACCAGGAAATTGTATAAATCTCATAGGATTTAGGATGAAGAAGCTATTCCACTTTCAAATCAGGTGATCCCAGTTTTCATGTTTGGGAATATGACAACTTCTTCGTCATTCTAATCAAACCAGGATAAATAGCGATTTAAGAAGCTTGATTTGGATACATAAAATAGTGGAGAATCACCAGGAAGTTGAATAAATCTCAAGGGAGTTAGGATGAAGAAGCTATCCCGCTTTCAAATCAAGTGATCACAGTTTTCCTGTTTGGGAATATGACAACTTTTTCGTCATTCTAAGGAAACGAGGATGAATCGCGACGTAAAAATCTTGATTTGGATACATTAAATAATGGAGACTCCCCAGAAACTTGAATAAATCTCATAAGAGCTAGCATGACGAAGCTATCCCACTTTCAAAGCAAGGGATCCCAGTTTTCCTGTTCGGGAATATGACAACTTCTTCGTCATTCCAATCAAACCAGGCTGAATCGCGATGTAAGAAACTTGATTTGGATACATAAATTATTGGAGACTCACCAGGAAGTTGAATAAATTTCATAGGAGTTAGGATGAAGAAGCTATCCAACAATCAAATCGGGTGATCCTAGTTTTCTTGTTTGGAAATATGACAACTTCTTCGTCATTCCAACCAAACAGGATGAATAGCGATGTAAGAAGCTTGATTTTGATACATTAAATTGTGGAGACTCACTAGCAAGTTGAATAAATCTCATAGAAGTTAGGATGAAGAAGCTATCTCACTTTGAAATCAGGTGATCCCAATTTTTCTGTTTGGGAATATGACAACTTATTCGTCATTCTACTCAAACCAGGATGAATCGCGATGTAAGAAGCTTTATTTGGATACATAAAATAGTGAAGACTCACCAGGGAGTTGAGTAAACTCATAGGAGTTAGGATGAAGAAGCTATCTCAGTTTCAAATCACGTGATCCCAGTTTTCCTGTTTGGGAATATGACAGCTTTTTCGTCATTCTAATCAGACCATGATGAATAGCGATGTAAGAAGCTTGATTTGGATACGTATAAGTAGTAAAGAATCACCAGGAAGTTGAATAAATTTTCTATGAGTTAGGATGAAGAAGCTATCCCACTTTCAAATCAGGTGATCGCAGTTTTCTGTTTGGAAATATGACAACTTATTCGTCATTCTAATCAAACCAGGATGAATCGTGATGTAAGAAGCTTGATTTGGATATATAAAATAGTTGAGATTAACCAGGAAGTTGAATAAACTCATAGGTGTTAGGATGAAGAAGCTATCCCACTTTCAAATCACGTGATTCTAGTTTTTTTTGTTTGGGAATATGACAACTTCTTCGTCATTCTAATCAAACCAGGATGAATCGTGATGTAAGAAGCTTGAATTGGTTACATAAAATAGTGGAGACTCCCGAGGAAGTTGAATAAATGTAACAAGAGTTAGGATTAAGAAGCTATCCCACTTTCAAATCAGATGATCCCAGTTTTCCTGTTAGGAAATATGACAACTTCTTCGTCATACTAATCAAGCCAGGATGAATCGCGATGAAAGAAGGTTGATTTGGATACATAAAGTAGTGGAGACTCACCAGTAAGTTGACAAAATATCATAGGATGAAGAAGCTATCCCACTTTCATATCAGGTGATCCAAGTTTTCCGGTTTGTGAATATTAAAACTTCTTCGTCATTCTAATCAAACCAGGATGAATCGCAATGTAGGAATCTTTATTTGGATACACACAGTAGTGGAGACTCGCTAGGAAGTTGAATAAATCTCATAGGAGTTAGTATGAAGAAGCAATCTCATTTTCAAATCACGTGATCCCAGCTTTCCTGTTTGGGAATATGACAACATCTTCGTTATTCTAATCAAACCAGGATGAATAGTGATGTAAGAAGCTTGATTTGGATACATAAAATAGTGGAGAATAACCAGGAAGTTGAAAAAATCTCATTGGAGCTAGGATAAAGAAGTTATCCCACTTTCAAATCAAGTGATCCCAATTTTCCTGTTTGGCAATATGACAACTTCTTCGTCATTTTAATCTAAAAATGATGAATCGCGATGCAAAAAGCTTGATTTTTATACATTAAGTAGTGGAGAATCACCAGGAAGTTGAAAAAATCTAATAGGAGTTAGGATGAAGAAGCTATTCCACTTTCAAATCAGGTGATCCCAGTTTTCATGTTTGGGAATATGAATAGCTATTTAAGAAGCTTGATTTGGATATATAAAATAGTGGAGAATCACCAGGAAATTTTATAAATCTCAAAGGAGTTAGGACGAAGAAGCTATCCCACTTTCAAATCAGGTAATCCAAGTTTTTCTCTTTGGGAAAATAACAACTTATTCGCCATTCTAATCAAACCAGGATGAATTGTGATGTAAGAAACTTGATTAAGATAAATAAAATAGTGGAGACTCACCAGGAAGTTGAATAAATCGCATAGGAGTTAGGATGAAGAAGCTATCCCACTTTCAAATCAGATGATCCATGTTTTCCTGTTTGGGAATATGACAACTTCTTCGTCATTCTTATCAAACCAGGATGAATTGCGATGTAAAAAGTTTGATTTGGATACATAAAAGAGTGGAGACTCACCAGGAAGTTGAATAAATCTCATAGGAGTTAGGATGACGAATCTATCCCACTTTCAAAGCAAGGGATCCTAGTTTTCTGTTTGGGAATATTACAACTTCTTCGTCATTCTAATCAAACGAGGATGAGTCGCGATGTAAGAAGCATGATTTGGATACATAAAGTAGTGGAGAATCACCAAGAAGTTGAATAAATTTCATAGGAGTTAGGATGAAGAAGCTATCCCACTTTCAAATCATATGATCCTTGTTTTCTTGTTTGGAAAAATGACAACTTCTTCGTTATTCTAATCAAACCAGGATGAATCGCGATATAAAAAGCTTATTTGGATACATAAAGTAGTGGAGACTCACCAGGAAGTTGACTAAATTTCAGAGGATGAATAGAAATGTAGGAAGCTTGATTTGGATACATACAGTAGTGGAGACTCATTAGGAAGTTGAATAAATCTCATAGGTGTTAGGATGAAGAAGCTATCCAACTTTCAAATCAGGTGTTCCCAATTCTGTTTGAGAATATGACAACTTATTTGTCATTCTAATCAAAACCAGGATGAATCGCGATGTAAGAAGCTTGATTTGGATACATAAAAAAGTGGAGACTCACTAGGAAGTTGAATAAATGCATACGAGTTAGGATGAAGAAGCTACCAGCTACCCACTTTCAAATAAGGTGATCCCAGTTTTCCTGTTTGGGAAAATAACAACTTCTTCGTCATTCTAATCAAACCAGGATGAATCGCGATGTAAAAAGCTTGATTTGGATACATAAAGTAGCGGAGACTTACCAGGAAGTTGATTAAATCTCATAGGAGTTAGGATGAAGAAACTATCCTACTTTAAAATCAAGTGATCCCAGTTTCCCTGTTGGGGAAAATAACAACTTCTTCGTCGTTCTAATCAAACCAGGATGAATCGCGATGTAAGAAGCATGATTTGGATGCATAAAGTACTGGAGACTCACGAGGAAGTTGAATAAATCTCATAGGAGTTAGGATGACGAAGCTTTTGCATGTTGAGGCTTCATCTGGAAGGCTTCTTTGTTCCTCTCGTGTTCACCACAGACTCCATAGAACATCTCATTGATCTCGTCCTTGCTTTTGCATGTTGAGCAGCTCCTCGTCTATGAAACTATCTTGTAGTTTATCTGCTCCTGGTGTGTAGGTTACTGTTTCTACTGCAAAGCTCTCGTGGTGGTGTTCATCTGCCTAACTACCAATCGAGTAGTCTCCTTCTCGCACACGGTTGAAGTCAGTTTTAACCGATTTGTAGTAGGCAGTGTCGGTCGATGCTCGCTCTCGGCATCGTTGTTGAGGTTGAGTGTCGATCGATGGCAAGCTTGTCATGTCGAACGATGGTGCATTCCTTTTACAAGAGGAATGATGTAAGAGTTTATCTTCCTCATCAAGGATGGCTCTGTACTCAATGGCTCGTTCCTCCTCGAAGTCTTCATCATACTCGTCTGTATGCATATTTTGTCTTGTGTAAGCGTCAATAGTGGGGTTGTAGTAGTCATTCTCCCAATCATCGGGACTAGTATCGACCGATTCTTTGTGTGGTATGTAGGTCGATTTCTGATGGTCACTATCGATCGATGTTGCTGTGTGAGTCTCGATCGATGCTGAGTATTCTGTCTCGTACTCGTCTCCACAATGGCAAGCTGCAATGATTCCTGCATCATTGATTCTTCTGGAGATCCTCTGTGGCTACTTGACTAGGATAGGGTCGTAGTGGACATTAGGATCGATGAGTGTTAGACACAACTGGTTGGTTTGCAAGTTGCACACTGCTCCCACTGTTGACAAGAAAGCTCTCCCAAGTAGTAGAGAAGAGTTCCAGTTTAACTTGATGTCCAAGACATGGAAATCAACTGGAACTAGGGCATTGCCAATCTGCACCTCTAGGTCTCATACAATTCCTCATGAGTTCTTCTGGGAACAATCCACAAAAGTGAACAATTCCTGCGAAGGCTCCACCTGCAGAACCAGATGGTCTGCCATAACCCTAGGTAGGATGCTGACTGATGCTCCTGTGTTGCACAAGGCATGTGGGAATTCAATACCCTGCACTGTGCATGGTATTGCAAATTGCCCAGGATCACTCTTCTTCTTCAATATAATCCTTTTCCTCATCTTTTCTCTAGCTTCATAGAACATTCTCCTAATGTCTTCTTCTTTCTCTATGGTTTCTCTGAAGAACACCCACAATATGTGGCTGTAATAAACTTCTTCGAATGGCTTATGTAGAGGAATCCTGACGACTCTGAAGACTCTCTTTTGGAAATTTTTCTTTTCCTTTTCATTAGCCCCCCTCTTCAGATGTTTCGCCACTTTTTCCTTTCTTCTCCTTAGGGTTCTTCCAGTAGGAACCCTATCCCCTTCCATAGGATCTTCTCCATCATCCGAAGGTGTCCTGACGGTCTCTGGTGGGTTTTCTGAAGGTTTGGGTTTGGGCCTGAGTGCATTAAGACGTGCAACATCTATCTTTGGCATCTATACTCGGTAGGTAATAGGTGCACGTCGATCAATAGGCGGTGATGGTTGTCGATCAATATTAGCTTCTGAGTGTCGATCGACGTTGTTGTTGGCATGTCGATCAATTCGGACATTGTCAGGGCTGGGCGGATGTGGGTGTTTTGCTACGAACTCCACGTGAGTTAGAATCTTCACGGCATTGCAAGACGCGGTTGACTCCGTAGGCGTTGTCGATCGATGCTCTGGTACTCCTGTCGATCGATTTGAGTTGTTGGTGTATGTCGATCGATGCTCAGTGGCTGGTGTCGATCGACACCAATGTGACCCGCCGAAACTCATCAAACTTTCTACCACGAAATCACCTTCTAGTAGCTTCTCTTCCTTCAGCACTTGCCAAAAGTCATCCTTAATAATGGCATTCACGTGGTGCTTCATCACATCATCCCCTACTCCTCTTGTTGAAGCTTCCTGCCTCCTAATAGCATCTCCTGTCTGCACCACCTGTATCTCCATCTTCTTCACATGAGAGCTCAAAGTCTCAAACTTTGTGTTCAGGTTGGTGTAGATAGAATCTATCTTCCCATTGAAGTCAACAGTCATTCGCTGCTGTCCCTCAAAAACCCTATCGAGCATCTGTTCAATCTTGCTCTCTTGAGTAGGCGGCTGTGGCTTCTGGTAGTAGGAACTTCCAAAATTAATGTTGTTGTTGTAGCTGTTGTTGTAGGGTTTCTAATATTGCGAGTTTTGGTTGAAGTTACTCCTATTTCCATAGGAGTTTTTGTTTCCACCCTGGTTTCCTTGGAATCCAGCTCCACCAATGTAACTTACTTCTTCTTCTTCTGCTCTACCCTCTACAGCTTCTGCATCATCAACAAAGCTAACCTGCTTCTAGAGAAGCTTGTGAACACTGTCCAGTTTTGCCTTCACCTCATCCATCTGATCATTCCCAAGGATGGTGGCAGATCTCTTCCTCTCAAAATCTGTGTTCTTGGTGCTGTTGCAGGATGCTAGGTTTTCAATCACCTTGACTGCTTCCTCTGGATTCCTGGTGTTGAAGTTTCCATTGCTGGAAGCATCAAGAGCCATCTGGTACTGCACCGCGATGCCTCTGTAGAAAGTACTGAGTAGCTGTACTTCATTGAATCCGTGGTGTGGACAGTTTATCTGGTAGGACTTGAATCTGATCCAAGAGCCTCTGAATGATTCTGCAGGCTCCTGAGTGAATGTAGCAATCTTGCTCCTCAAGTCTTTAACACGCGCCTCATAAAAAAAAATTGCATAAGAATCCATTCTTGATGTCGCTCCAGGATTTAAGAGATCCTGGTTGTAACTGCTTGAGCCAATGCAGAGCCTCTCCAGCAAGTGAATATCTGAAAAGCTTGCATAATAGGTAGTCCTCAGAGACTCCCTCGACTCTAATAGCAGAAATCAGATCCTCGAACCTCTCCAGATGGTCCATAGGATGCTCGTGGGATAGTCCATGGTAGGGTAGATGTCCCACAAGTGTGTAGTACTGCGCTTTCAACTCAAAATCCCTCTCAATGGTGGGAGGAAGGATGGCTGATCTGTTGGTGTAGTAGCGATCTGGACGGTTGTAGTCAGTCAACGTCCTGGGTTGCGCAGCCTCATCTACAGGTAAGGTAGTACCTGTAGTAGTAGCATCAGGCTCATGGATTGCAGCCCCCTGAGCATCTATTTTCTGACCTGATGCATTACGCAGATGACCCTCCTGGTCATGCAGGTCTCCATTGTTGTCCCGAACAAGTATCAAAGGCGCAACCATGTCTCGCGGTTCAGTATCGATCGATGTCCGAGATGGAATGTCGATAGATGTCGTGTGAAGGGTATCGGTCGACGAAAGGTTTGTGTTGTCGATCGACAGGGGTAAGCGAGAATCGGTCAACGGGACTTGTGAAGGATCCTAAGATCGGCTCAATCGAATGGATCAGATCTGGATATGAACTCCGAATGGAGAACTAGATTGATTGAAGGGTCGTACGAAGGTTGCGGAATGGCCTTCGATATTCCCGACTTCAGATGGTGCTTGATATGACTCACAAGTCCACCAAAAGAAGAATCTCGAACCATTTCTTGATATGACTCACAAGACCAACGAGTTTGACAGATGTTTGCTTGGATATGACTCACCAAGAAACAAGACAAGTTCTAGACAAAGAACAAAGAGTTTAACTCAAAAGCTTTAGACAAAATCGATCTTCTTATTCCAAATGAAGAATTTACATACTTATAGAGTTTTGTAGATCTAGGCATTAAATAGAAAAGTAGATCTAGATCTAGATCTTGTCAATACACGGAAATAAAGAGAGAAAACTAGTCAAAATCGACCGTTCGGCTTCTGTCCAGATGCATCCGAACCGGCTAAGTCCAAAGCAGTACGAATCAGCACATAGGCGGGACGATCAGCAAGGGCCGCAGGGCGTTCTGATCGGACAAGTTGCGTTCCAACAAAGCCCAAGTCTTCTGATAGCTTAAGGATCCTTGCCTTAGAGAAATATCCAAAGGAAAAGTCCTTGATCGGATCGATCAAGGTAGAGAGATCATCAGCACGGTCGCCGGTACATGCGGTACGAGCCAAACGAGTCAAAAGTGAGAAGCAATTGTCTGAATCGGAGTTGGTTTGAGCTAAGTTGGTTCTGGCTTGACCATCAATCTTGGCTTGTTGAGTTGGCCGGGAGAGACGGGCTTCAGTTCGGTCAGTTCGAGCATCTGGTCGAGGATCTGGACGAAGCTCCAATCCGGACGTTCGCGGGTCGAGCCGATACACGGCCCGGTCAGTCTGTCTGATCTGATCGGTAGGATGAACCTCAATTGGGTCGTCTGGAACATTCTGATCGGTCTGGTCCATGGACTGGGGCACATCATTCCTTCCTTTTGGCCATCAGTTTTTGGCTATAAGCAAACTCAACATGAGGTAAACATTCTTCCCAAAGCTTAAGGTTTTTCTTAACCAATTATCTAAGCAAAGCGGACAAAGTTCTATTCACTATTTCCGTTTGGCCATCAGTTTGTGGGTGACAAGTTGTAAAGAACATCAATCTGGTTCCTAATTTAGACCACAAAGTTTTCCAGAAATAGCTAAGGAACTTAGCATCACGATCAGAGACAATGGTCTTAGGCATTCCATGCAATCTAACAATTTCCTTAAAGAACAATTCAACAACTTGCACATCATCATCAGTTTTATGACATGGAATGAAATAAGCCATTTTCGAAAACCTATCAACAACCACAAAGATGGAGTCTCGGCCAGTTTTAGTCCTAGGCAAACCAAGAACAAATCCATTAAAATATCAACCCAATGATGAGAAGGAATGGGTAGAGCCGAATACAAACCGTGATTAGACGCCTTGGTTTTGGATTTCTTGCAGACCACACATTGGCCACAAATCCTCTCAATGTCCTTCATCAGGCTTGGCCGTAGAAGTGATCATAAACCGTCTTGTATGTCTTCTTGACTCCAAAATGTCCCATAAGGCCTCCTCCATGAGATTCCCTGAGAAACAACTCCCTCAAAGAACATTGGGGCACACACAAACGGTTATCAAAGAATAAAAATCCAGAATTTTGAAAGTACTTTCCGTAGGCCACTTTGGAACACTTCTGAAATATTTCTTTGAAATCCGGATCAGTCTCATACAAGTCTTTGATAAATTTAAAACCAAGTAGTTTTGTTTCAAGGGCTGAAAGAAGGGTGTACCTTCGGGACAGGGCATCAGCCACAACATTTTCCTTACCTTGCTTGTACTTGATAACATAAGGAAATGTCTCAATGAACTCAACCCAACGTGCGTGTCTCCTGTTCAGCTTCTGTTGACCCTTAAGATGTCTGAAGGACTGGTGGTCCGTGTGGATAACAAACTCCTTAGGCCAAAGATAGTGTTGCCACGTTTGGAGAGCTCTCACCAAAGCGTATAGTTCCTGGTCGTAGGTGGGGTAGTTGAGTGTGGTGCCTCCAAGCTTCTCACTGAAGTAAGCAATGGGTTTCCTATCCTGCATCAAGACAGCACCGATCCCAACTCCAGAAGCATCACATTCAATCTCAAAAGTTTTAGAAAAATCAGGAAGTACAAGTAGAGGAGCATGAGTCAACTTCTCTTTTAACATCTGAAAAGCTTCTTCTTGGGCTTGTTACCATTTGAAACCAACGTTCTTCTTGATCACTTCAGTCAGCGGAGCAGCAATGGATCTGAAGTCTGGAACAAACCGTCTATAGAAACCGGCCAGACCATGAAAGCTTCTTACCTCTCCCACGGTCGAAGGACTCGGCCAGTCTCGAATGGCTTTGATTTTCTCCCCGTCTACTGTAAGTCCATCAGCACCTACAACAAAACCTAAGAACACCACGTGATCTGTTCCAAAAGAGCATTTACCAAGATTGGCAAAAAGTTTTTCTTTTCTAAGAACTTCAAGAACAGATTTTAGATGCATCTTATGATCTTCAATGATTTCGCTATAGACAAGAATGTCATCAAAGTAGACAACAACAAAATGACCAATGAAAGACCTCAAGACATGATTCATCAAACGCATGAAAGTGCTAGGTGCATTAGTAAGACCAAATGGCATAACAAGCCTTTCATACAATCCTAACTTGGTTTAAAATGCGGTTTTCCACTCATCACCTTCTTTCATCCTAATCTGGTGATAGCCACTTTTCAAATCAATTTTACAAAAGACACATGATCTATGCAACTCATCAAGCATGTCATCTAGCCTAGGGATAGGATGCCTATACTTTACCGTGATGTTGTTGATGGCACGACAGTCCACACACATGCGCCAAGAACCATCTTTTTTAGGCACGAGAAGGACAGGAACGGCACAAGGACTGAGGCTTTCCCGGATGTAGCCTTTCTCCAGAAGGTCACCAATCTGTTTCTGAAGTTCCTTGGTCTCCACCGGATTGGTACGGTAAGCTGGCCGGTTTGGTAGAGACGCACCTGGAACAAGGTCTATCTGATGTTCAATGCCTCGTATTGGTGGCAATCCCTTAGGATTCTCATCTGGAAAGACATCAGAATACCCCTGCAAAACATCTAGAAGTTCACTCGGAATCTCCGGTGCAAGGTCAGAAGAAGAATCCATAAGAGTTTCTTTGTACACAAGTAAAAGAAATGGCTTTTGAGAATAAAGAGATTTCTTGACCTGACTTTGCTTTATATAAAAATTGGAGTTCCATTGGGATGATTCAGGTTTATCTGGCTTAGGTTCTTTGTCACGGCTCCTCTTGAGCTGGATCCGATCTTGATGAACCTCCAAAGGTGTCAAAGGGACAAGCGTGATCTTCTTTCCTTTATGATAAAAGGAATATCGGTTTGTGAAGCCATCATGCACGGCTCTCTTATCAAATTGCCATGGCCGGCCCAAGAGAATGTGGCATGCATCCATAGGAAGGACATTGCAAACAACCTCGTACTCATATCGGCCAATGGTAATAGGGACAGTAACTTGCTCTTTCACATACTGTTCTCCAGCCTCGTTTAGCCATTCCAACCTGAAAGGACGAGAGAGAGGCCAAGTAGCAAGTCCTAGTTTCCTGACAAGAGTGTCACTAGCAACGTTAGTACAACTCCCACCATCAATAATCAAAGAACAAACCTTTTCAGAAACTAAGCAACGAGAATGAAAGAGATTCTCCCTTTGTTCTTTTTCATTGGTTTTGGGTTGGACACTCAGATATCTTCTTGTGACATGTAGAGGACCATGAGCTGGATTGTCGAAGCAAGCCTCCTCATCATAGATCGGATCGGACTCATCATCAAAGGCTGGATCAGAACCATCAACTAAGCAGCTGTCCGTCTCATCGAAGATAGACTCGATCATGCCTTTCCTAGCAACAAGTAGTGGCCCTTGATGCAGATATCCAAAGGACTCGTCCTCATCATCAAAGATCGGTCCAACATCCTCTTTGTCCTCCTGTTCATCCTCAGATTCAACTTCTCCATTCTCCATGAGGATCATCACTCGTTGGTTGGGAAATTTTTTTGCAAAAATGTCCTAGACCTTGACATTTGAAACACCTAATGTCTCTTGCTCGGCCAGAAGTATCAACTGCCTTTCCTTTGTCATCACGAGCAGGGACATCAGTTTTAAAAGCATTATGTGTTGTGGAAGAAGACTTACCTTTGTCTTGGTAGCTTGGCTTAGGAGCAAAAGCCGGTTTAGGAGAGTAGGCCGTTTTAGAGGTAATGGCCGCCTTTGAGAAACTCTTCATCTTAACTTGTTGCTCGATCAAGATGGCCTTGTGTAGCATCTGTTCCACACTGCCATACTCTTGAAGCTCCATACGGTCTTGGATCTCTTGGTTAAGGCCAGAGAGGAACCTAGCCATAGTGGCGTCCATGGACTCGTCTACATCGGCCTTGATCATCAAAGTTTCCATCTCTTGGTGGCAGTCTTCCACGGACTTAGTGCCTTGAAGCAAGCGTCTGAGTTTCTGGTGGAGGTCTCGGTGATAATGAGCAGGAACAAATCGTCTCCTCTTCAGCATGGAAAACTCATCCCATGTCTCAATCGGTCTCTCATCTGTTCTCCTCCTGTGGGTCACAACTTGATCATACCAATTAATAGCATAGCCAGAGAATTCAGTAAGAGCTAGTCTAACTTTCTTAAGTTCAGAAAAGTTTTGACAATCAAAAACATGTTCAATTTTTCTTTCTCATTCAAGAAAAACATCAGGATCATTTTTACCCTCAAAAGGTGGGATTTTTAGTTTCAATCCACTTAAGCTATCATTAGTACGTTCATTTCTAGCAAAAGGATTGACATCACCTGGATCTCGGGTTCTAGGACCTCTTCTTGGACGGTATGCTGATCTGGCCTCGTCCTCTTGACCATCCTTCTCTCGGATCTCATCGTTGGACCGAGTGTTCCTACACGGTCGGTCTCTTCTTGCTCAGGTTCTAAAAGGAGCTTGGCTGGCCTGAATCTCATCAAGCCTCTGGTTGATCTGATCTAAACATGCGTTCAACATGTTAGACATAGAATCATTCAAGGCACGAATTTGAAGGTTAGACAATCCAGCAACTGAGTTTCCGGCACTACAAAAAAAAGGGTTTTTATAACGGACGAATAACGCTATCTAACGATAGGATAGCGGTTTGTTAAGCGTTGTATCATCGCCCGTCATAATAGGTCTAACACTTTACATAGCAGTTTTCGCACTGCTATCGTTTTATGATATACCATAGCGGTTTTATGCATGCTATTAAATATTTTTTTAATAGCGTATTTTATGCGTTATTGTTTCTCTTGTTAAAAATTAAAAAAAAAATTGAAAATAATAAAATTATTTATAGAAATTGCGATTTATAAATTTAAATTGATTTATAAATTAAAATTGTATTACAAAAATCTAAATCTAAATAAAATAAAAAATCCTAAACCCTAATTAAAAAAAACCTAGATCTAATCTTCTCAGCCACCATTGTTATCTTCACCGTTCCAGATTCAACTTCTCATGACACTTGCGGTCGTAACACTAAATAGAAGAGGACAAGATACTTTGGGGTTATCCTCCTGCAAATAGAAGTAACGAGCATTCAGAGAGTTCAAAAACCAATGCAATGGAGACTACATAGAATCAAAAGAACCTTGTTTTCATAGGATAGCTTCGAACCGTCTCGACCTTCACATTTTTTTCCTCTTCCTCTTCTTCTCACGACATCCTCCTCTTTCTTATTCCTCGTCGTCTTACGTCGCTTGTCAGATCTCGGGAGGTCTTCGTAGGGAACCTCCTCTTTACCACCGAAGTACCATACTTTCAATCCGATCTCCTCGGCTCCAGCCCACAGTTGTCTACCAGTGTTCGTCATCGTCCTCGGTTGGATCGTTCAGACGATTGGCTTGTTGATGTCATCTACGGAAGGGTGCGTGTGACACCCCGATTTACATAATAAAATGTTACGATAAGTAAATAGCTCTGATACCAAAATGTGACACCCCGATTTACAAAATAAAATAAATTGATAAAAGCGAAAATAAAATAATAATACAACTCAAATAATAATAATCTTCATATAATATAATAGTCGATACGGTAACAAAAGGCCTAAAAGCCCAACATCGATAACATCCGAAATATAAAATACGATATAAACCAAAAGTCTGAAATAGGAATAACGTAAGCGATAAAAGTCCAAAGGCCTAAAGGCCCGATAAAGATAAAAGCGGTAAAAGCGATAGAAGCCCAAAAGCCCAATAATAGTAAAAGCCCAAAAGCACCGGTCCGGTATAATCACTCCTGCTCGTCGGTCTCACCTGAAAGGGGGAAATAAGGAGGGGTGAGCGACAGGGGAATCGCCCAGTGAGGTATGGGATGCTAAACCGCAAACCACTGACTCAGTTCATAGCACTACAACTATGTAGGCATAGCTCTAGCATGAGACAATCACGGTGCCTATTACACCACACAGAACAATCACATATGTCTAGTGGACTAGACATGATACAACCAATGCGATAATAGCATATCACATTTCCTCATAAGGATATATATACTTTACAGGCGTCGCTAGCACAGTAGTCCACACTGCACCCCGCAAATCTCTAAGGCGTCGTAAGTACAAACGTCTCTGTACCCCCGCAAATCTCCACAAACATGGCAGCCAGTGCAAACGTCTCTGCACCCCGCAAAACTCCTCAAACATAGGCAGCCAGTGCAAACGTCTCTGCACCCCGCAAATCTCCAAAACATGGACTCGTATATATATACATATATATAACAATTCTTAACATCAATCATTTCAATCAACCGTTGAATCCTCTATTATCCTATTTCCGGTTTAACAATCAATAATAATAATAAACAAGCAAGACTCTCAAACAGACTCGATTCACAGAGACGGATCATGTTTCGAAACTAAACTTTCCATAACGGTAGTACTAAACTAGCTCGGGATTTAACGGAGTAGCCCTCACCTTAGCAATGAAGAGAAGTGGTATATATGAACTCCAGCTGCTCAAATGGACTCCAAATCTGAAATCAGATCGAAATTTCGAGTCAGAACGCCTTTCGAACGGTTTAAAACGGGTATTTACGGAAAAGTCAACCCGCTGGTCAAAGATCAATTATTTAATTAATTAATTAATTGATTAATTAATTAATTAATCCGGTTTTCCCTAACCGATTACCAATTGATTTTAACCGACCGGTTTAACCTAACCGAATCGAAATCGATTTAAACCGGTCAAACCACCGGTTAACCGAGTCAACCGAGTTGACTCACCGGGTCGACTCGGCCGAGTTGGCGAGTCGCCGGCGAGTCACCGGTGTCGGTCATCGGCGGCGACGGCGGAGCTACGGCGGCGGCTTACCGGTAAGTTGGCCGGCGGCGACGGCGGAGCTGCGGCGGAGAACGGTGGTCCGGCGGCGGCGCTGCGGCGGAGGACGGTGGTCCGGCGGCGGCGCGTGGAACTCACGCGCGCGCGGAGGTGAAACTTCCGGAGGCGCGTACGGCTTCGTCCGGGCTCCGATCGTGACGCGGTTGGTGTCTACGGCTTCGTCTTGACGAGAGGAACACGATGATGGCCTTGGATGCACGAGATTCACTACGGTTAGAAAGTTATGACCGATTTACTAAAACGACCGAAACATAACTCAAAACATGGCGGTTTCCGGTTACCTCGAGCTGCGGTTGATGGTGATGACGAGCTTGACGACGTCCTGGCGTGCGGTGGCTCCGGCGACGAGCTCAGGTGAGCTTTCTCTCTCTTTCTCTCTCTCTTTCTCTCTCTCTCTTTCTCTCTCTCTTTAAAGAAGTTGGAGATGGTGGAGATAATGGAGATGGTGGAGATGGTGGGGATGGTGGAGATGGTGGGGATAGTGGAGATGGTGGGTCATTACAATTCTCCCTTACTTACAAGGAATTCGTCCCCGAATTCAATTCATAAGCTGTCATGCCCAATGTCAACCCGGAAAAGCTCCGGATAATCAATCCTCATCTGGGGCTCGGACTCCCAAGTCTCCTCCTGAATACCATCTCTCTCCCAACGAACTTTGACCAACATAGTCATCATACCATCATCTGCTCTCACTTGGCGATCCAATAGCTCTACTGGCTGACACGGCGCACGCAAATTCCTACCAAGGTCACTGGGCGGCTGCTGCAAAATGAGCTCTGGTTCTCTCACGACTTTCCTCAAAACTGAAACATGAAACACGTCATGGAAATCTGATAACTCTTCGGATAAATCCAATCGGTAAGCAACTGCTCCAATTCGCTCCAAAATGGGATATGGTCCCATATATCTCGGTTTAAGCTTCTTCAGCTTCCGAGTCTTAGATCCTCCCTGAAATGTCCTCATTTTCAGGTATACCAGGTCGCCAACCTGGAACTCCAAATCTTTACGCCGCTTATCTGCATAACTCTTCTGACGGTCATGGGCTTCCCTAAGCCGTATCTTAAGCATCTCAACCTGCTCAACTGTCTCTTGAACCATTGCAGGTTCTATCTCACGTCGCTCCCCCACTTCGGTCCAACAAAGCGGTGTGCGACAAGGCCTACCATAAAGGGCCTCATATGGCGCCATCTTAATGCTCGAGTGATAACTATTATTGTAGGCAAACTCCGCTAGGGGTAGGTACTTTGCCCAACTCCCTTCCCAATCCAAAACACAAGCTCTAAGCATATCCTCCAAAGTCTGAATCGTCCTCTCTGACTGACCGTCTGTCTGCGGGTGATACGCCGTACTCATATGCACTTTCGTCCCAAGCGCCTTCTGGAAGGCTCTCCAAAAGTCAGACGTAAACTTTGTATCTCGATCTGATACAATGCTGACAGGAACTCCATGCAATCTTACAATCTCGTTGATGTAAGTCTGTGCTAGCTGATCAGCTCTGTCTGTCTTCTTAACTGCTAGAAAATGGGCTGACTTGGTAAGTCTATCCACGATTACCCAGATGGCATTCTTTCCTCCTAAGGTGGTTGGCAAACCCGTCACAAAATCCATAGTTACCATGTCCCATTTCCACTCTGGCAATGGCAGGTTCTGCAATAACCCGCTAGGCACCTGATGCTCGGCCTTGACCATCTGACACGTCTGACACTGCGATATAAATGAAGCAACATCCCTCTTCATGCCAGGCCAATGATAATAACGCTTGAGATCCCTGTACATCTTGGTGTTTCCTGGATGAATAGAGAAACGCGAGTGGTGTGCTTGCCGCAATATTTCCTTTCTTAACAACTCATCATTGGGCACACAAACCCGGTTTCGATACATGAACATCCCACTCGAAGCTGTATGATATCCAATACTCTCAATCTCGATCTGCTTACACAAAGCTTCATCACTATCCTGAGCCTTGCGCATCCTCCATAACAAATCTGCTTGCTCCACAGCCTCAGGCCAACTGCCTCTCCCTCTACAGTAACTGCACATAATCTTAGACTAGCAAGTGTCCCAGTAAGCTCCTGGACCTCTTTGGTTCCCGATATATCGCTTCTGCGCCTACTCAAGGCATCCGCCACATGATTGGCTTTTCCCGGGTGATATGTGATCTCCAAATTGTAGTCTGCTAACAACTCCATCCATCTACGCTGCCTCAAATTCAAGTCCGTTTGCGTAAATATGTACTTCAGACTCTGGTGGTCCGTGAAAATCTTCACCTTCTCTCCATACAAGTATGACCTCCAGATTTTTAATGCAAATACAACTGCTGCCAACTCCAAATCATGAGTAGGATAATTGGCCTCGTGAGGCCTCAACTGTCGTGATGCATAGGCAATGACCTGACCTTCCTGCATCAGTACACATCCCAATCCGGTGCCTGACGCATCTGTGTAAACATCATATGGTATCCCTGGCCTCGGGAGTACCAAAACTGGCGCATGGGTCAGTTGTCGCTTCAACTCAGTGAAACTCCCCGAACATTCCTCTGTCCAATCAAACTCGGTGTCTTTTCCTGTTAGTCGTGTCATTGGCTTTGCAATGCTAGCAAAATTGTTGACATACTTTCTGTAGTATCCTGCCAAACCGAGAAAACTGCGGATCTCCGTCGCATTCTTAGGTGTCGGCCACTCTGAAATGGCGCTAATCTTCTCCTGATCTACGGCAACTCCCGCTTCTGAAACCACGTGACCCAAAAATCCAATCTTCTTCTGCCAAAAGCTACACTTGCTCAGCTTGGCAAATAACTGATGTTCCCGAAGCTTACCCAACACAATCCGCAAATGTTCAGCATGCTCTCCTCTACTCCGAGAGTAAACCAAGATGTCATCTATGAAAACGATCACACACTTATCCAAGTGCTCACGAAATACATCATTCATAAGCTTCATGAACGCGGCTGGTGCGTTTGTCAACCCAAATGGCATCACCACAAACTCGTAATGTCCATAACGGGTACGGAATGCCGTCTTCCGCACATCTCCCTCAGCTATTGCAATCTGGTGGTATCCCGATGCCAAGTCAATCTTAGAGAACCATGAAGCTCCCTGCAACTGGTCCAACAACTCGTCGATACGCGGGAGCGGGTACTTATTCTTGATGGTCACTTTGTTCAAACCTCTGTAATCTATACAAAGTCTGAAACTCCCATCTTTCTTCTTCACAAACAACACTGGTGCTCCCCACGGTGACGTGCTTGGCCTGATAAACCCCTTATCAGATAGCTCCTCCAATTGTTTCTTTAACTCTGCCATCTCAGTTGGTGCGAGACGGTATGGAGCTCGTGAAATTGGTGCTGCTCCTGGCTCTACTTCTATTGTAAGAACGTCCGCTCTAGCTGGTGGTGGCCCTTTTAAAGGCTCAAAAACATCCTCGTACTCGGCGACCACTGATATATCATGCAGCTTCTGCTGACCGTCCTCCTTAGCCATCGAAATTGTTGCCAAAAATCCCTCTGCTCCACTTTCCAATAATTCTTCTGCACGCAACATGGATACGATAGGAATTTCCCGGTGTGTCTGAATTCCCTCGCAAATGATCTTTCCTTCTTCTCTAGGGATATTAACTCTTGCCTTCGGACAATCCAAGATTACTCGATGTCGCGACAGCCAATCCATCCCAAGTATAACATCGTAGGAGCTCATCTCTATCTCCGTCAAATCTCCGAGCAACTCGACTCCTCCAAGTAGAACTGGTACATCGTGATAAATGCCAACTGCACCCAACTTCTCCGTGCCGACAGTCTGGATCTGCTTAGCCTTCGGTTCAAAGACTCCCCGAAAAGACCAAGACTGGACTAAGCGCGGACTCACAAAACTATGAGAGGCTCCCGTGTCGAATAAGGTGTGAGCTGACTTTCCTCCAACCGAAACCGATCCTACACAAGATTTTGCTAACTACACATGGCATCCACAAACCAAATTACTCAAACACAACAATTATGAAAAAGTCACATACCCGCTATCGGCTCAGCTCCCTGGGGATCTCCAATTGCAAAGACCCGTGGAGCGATGGCTGGACGCTTCGGTGGTGGTGGAAGCGCTGCATTGCCTCTCCTCGGACAATCTCTGTAGATGTGACCCGGCTGGTTGCAGCCGTAACAGTTCCTCGCTGCCACTGCTGGTGCTACTGCTGCTGCTGGTGTTGCAACCTGAGTTCGTGGTGGCTTCCTACAGTTCTTCGCAAGATGCCCAAACTGATCGCAATTATAGCACTGGAAACATTCCCCAAAATGGTGGCGACGACAACGCCCACAACGGGGTGCTCCAGTCTGCTCCCAAGGCCTCTTCTGCGACCCCGAAGCCCCTCCTGCCTTAGGCTGAACTGCTTTGGAGAACTTCTGCTCCTCACCCATACATTTCTCCTGCACAGCCGCCTTCTCTACCAGATCCTCCAAACTGGTGTAGGTAACCACACTGCACCTACCACGAAGCTCTACTCGCATCCCATCTAAGAACCTCCTGATCAGATCCTCCTCATCTATGTTGTTACCCACAAATCTGCGGAGTTGGTTAAACTCCCGCTCATACTCCCTGACAGACTTTGCACCCTGCCTCAAATGCTCGAAATCATTCTTCTTCTCATGCAAAGCTTCCCTCGGAAAATACTTCTTGTTGAACGCATAAAGAAAATCATCATATGTCAGCTCACCACGGTGCATCAATCTCACTCCATCCCACCAGATTGATGCATCTCCGCGCAAATACAACTCAGCGATGTTTAGCTTGAGCCTTGGTGGGCACGAGATGGTCTTCAAACACTTATCCAAACTGTGCTTCCAATCGTGAGCAACTGTAGGTTCCGTCGTTCCAGTGAAATGCTCCAAACTCACATACTTCATCTGTCCCAACACCCTGATAAATGTCTCATCAACCTCGGGCACCTGAACTGGGAAAGCAGGTGGCGGCGGTGGAACCTGAAAAACTCCTGGAACCGGCTGAACAGGAACCTGAGGGTACTGCTGGACTGGAGCCGGCTGATGTGGAACCTGATGATAATGCTGAACCTGAACTGGTGGAGCCTGCTGCATGCGAATCTGCGGACCCTGCTGTACTGCAGCCATCTGTCTGGCAACCTCCTGAGCAGCTATTCGGGCAGCCTCCTGGGCAGCTTGCTGGACTGTCTCCTGTGCAGCCTGCCTAGCCGCATCCTGAACCATCTGTCTCAAAGCATCCTGATCAATAGGCGGAGCCGCCTGCTGCGGAACTGCGGGCTGCACATGCTCATCCTCAGCCTCTCTAGCAACTCTGGGAGTCTGAGTACGAACAACTCTCTTCCTGGGCGCAATCTAAAGGAAAAGCGAAAAAGTTAACTTATGCCGATCTGTGGTTACCAACATTTAAGAAGGAGTGATACCGAACGGAAAGGTGCTATTTATTTTTATTTTCAAAGTTCCCAAATCCCCGAAAATATTTTGAAATCGTCTAAAATCGTTTAAACCGAATAAACCAAGGTCTCCAAAATCGCCATCCCGGGTCGGAGCCGGGACGGAACCCGCTCTGATACCAAAATGTGACACCCCGATTTACATAATAAAATGTTACGATAAGTAAATAGCTCTGATACCAAAATGTGACACCCCGATTTACAAAATAAAATAAATTGATAAAAGCGAAAATAAAATAATAATACAACTCAAATAATAATAATCTTCATATAATATAATAGTCGATACGGTAACAAAAGACCTAAAAGCCCAACATCGATAACATCCGAAATATAAAATACGATATAAACCAAAAGTCTGAAATAGGAATAACGTAAGCGATAAAAGTCCAAAGGCCTGAAGGCCCGATAACGATAAAAGCGATAAAACGATAGAAGCCCAAAAGCCCAATATAGTAAAAGCCCAAAAGCACCGGTCCGTATAATCACTCCTGCTCGTCGGTCTCACCTGAAAGGGGGAAATAAGGAGGGGTGAGCGACAGGGGAATCGCCCAGTGAGGTATGGGATGCTAAACCGCAAACCACTGACTCAGTTCATAGCACTACAACTATGTAGGCATAGCTCTAGCATGAGACAATCACGGTGCCTATTACACCACACAGAACAATCACATATGTCTAGTGGACTAGACATGATACAACCAATGCGATAATAGCATATCACATTTCCTCATAAGGATATATATACTTTACAGGCGTCGCTAGCACAGTAGTCCACACTGCACCCCGCAAATCTCTAAGGCGTCGTAAGTACAAACGTCTCTGTACCCCCGCAAATCTCCACAAACATGGCAGCCAGTGCAAACGTCTCTGCACCCCGCAAAACTCCTCAAACATAGGCAGCCAGTGCAAACGTCTCTGCACCCCGCAAATCTCCAAAACATGGACTCGTATATATATACATATATATAACAATTCTTAACATCAATCATTTCAATCAACCGTTGAATCCTCTATTATCCTATTTCCGGTTTAACAATCAATAATAATAATAAACAAGCAAGACTCTCAAACAGACTCGATTCACAGAGACGGATCATGTTTCGAAACTAAACTTTCCATAACGGTAGTACTAAACTAGCTCGGGATTTAACGGAGTAGCCCTCACCTTAGCAATGAAGAGAAGTGGTATATATGAACTCCAGCTGCTCAAATGGACTCCAAATCTGAAATCAGATCGAAATTTCGAGTCAGAACGCCTTTCGAACGGTTTAAAACGGGTATTTACGGAAAAGTCAACCCGCTGGTCAAAGATCAATTATTTAATTAATTAATTAATTGATTAATTAATTAATTAATCCGGTTTTCCCTAACCGATTACCAATTGATTTTAACCGACCGGTTTAACCTAACCGAATCGAAATCGATTTAAACCGGTCAAACCACCGGTTAACCGAGTCAACCGAGTTGACTCACCGGGTCGACTCGGCCGAGTTGGCGAGTCGCCGGCGAGTCACCGGTGTCGGTCATCGGCGGCGACGGCGGAGCTACGGCGGCGGCTTACCGGTAAGTTGGCCGGCGGCGACGGCGGAGCTGCGGCGGAGAACGGTGGTCCGGCGGCGGCGCTGCGGCGGAGGACGGTGGTCCGGCGGCGGCGCGTGGAACTCACGCGCGCGCGGAGGTGAAACTTCCGGAGGCGCGTACGGCTTCGTCCGGGCTCTGATCGTGACGCGGTTGGTGTCTACGGCTTCGTCTTGACGAGAGGAACACGATGATGGCCTTGGATGCACGAGATTCACTACGGTTAGAAAGTTATGACCGATTTACTAAAACGACCGAAACATAACTCAAAACATGGCGGTTTCCGGTTACCTCGAGCTGCGGTTGATGGTGATGACGAGCTTGACGACGTCCTGGCGTGCGGTGGCTCCGGCGACGAGCTCAGGTGAGCTTTCTCTCTCTTTCTCTCTCTCTTTCTCTCTCTCTTTAAAGAAGTTGGAGATGGTGGAGATAATGGAGATGGTGGAGATGGTGGGGATGGTGGAGATGGTGGGGATAGTGGAGATGGTGGGTCATTACAGTGCGATTCATCGCTACAGGAAGAGGAGGAATGAGAGCATCGGTTGAAAAACAGGGAGGGAGTAACCATGGCGGAGGAGAAGTCGATCAAAATCAATGGGAGTGGTGAAGAAGGAGAAAACATCGTAGAAAAAAAAAGGATATGGAAAGACTTTATTTTCTTTTTGTCAGATCTGGAGTGAGTTGATATGTTTCGTTAATGAGAGGATAGATAAATGAAAAAGAGAGAGAACAAATTGTGGCCTTTAGATTATATTTCATCAATGGCCATAGATCTTTGAGGTGAAAAAATTAACCAATAAGAATGAAGGTTGAAGATTGATAAAGGATAATTTTAACCCTTAGATTAGAATTAATCAATGGCCATAGAAAAAAGCAACTACAATTCTTATAAATTCTTTAATTTGCCTAATTTTAAAGATAATATATTATAAAAATCTAAGAGTTATGTTTATGATTTTGAATTTATTATTTTGTTTTATGCTTTAGAGTTTAGATGTTTCTGATTTTGAATTTGGTGATTTTTTAAATGTTTGAAATTTAAAAATTATGTTTATGATTTAGGGTTTGGAGTTTTGAGAGTATAAGGGTTAGATTTTTTATAAGTGTTATCTTTTAGTTTTTCATTTATTTTATTAAAACTTGAAAATATGAGATTTGAGATTTTGAGGTAAGCTTTAGTGTTTATGTTATTAGGTTTAGATATAGGATAAAGGGTTTAAGGTTTGAAAATATGTTAAAGATTTAGGGTTTGAAATTTAAAGTGAAACTAGATTTTGAAAATATAAAATTTTAAATTTAAACTTAACATTTAAAATCAGAATAGGAAATATTTGAGATTTAGGATTTGTTTTTATAGTTTAGTGTTTAAAAATATGTTTAGAATTTAAAATTTTGTTTAGGGTTTAGGGATTCAAACAGGTAAACATAACGTTTTGAGTTATGTGCTATTAATAATATGCTATCATAGCGTTTCTCACCTGAAGTGCTATGTAAAGTATGTAACAAAAAATTTTAAAAAATCGGTCCAGCTACAGATAGCGTTTGCATTTTGGAAACGCTATCTAAAATTAAATGATATATCAACCATAGCATAAACGGAAAAAACGCTATCCTATTCCGCTATAAAAACCTCTTTTTCTTGTAGTGCGGAACGGTTCCGTTCATCATCACTACTCCTTGTTCCTGAAATTTCTTAAACACAAAATGTTAGATAAAAATTCTCACTCTCTCAAGTGTTTGATCCTCACCCACACACGTGTTACTCTCAGAATTTGGATGGTCACACAACAAGTTTTCACTCAAAGTTCAAAGAAGAACAAATCTAAGAAACTCAATGGACAAAATCCAAGCAAACACAAGAGAATTTTTAAAGAGAGAAAGATAAGAGATTTTTGATTTTGGAATCCGCTTTAACCACCTCAAAGGTTGGATTTCTCCTCAGCCAGCAGGATTTCTCTTCTACCACCAATCCAAAAAACAAACTTTGAACTTTTTTTTTGTTTTGAATCAAATCGTAAATCTTTTTTTTTTTTTTTTTTTTTTTTTATGGATGGTAATGAGAGGCCCGGATTCAAGAAAGGTAGAAGAAGAAGTGTTTATGATTTAGAAATGGAAGATGAGAAAGATGAATGATTTAGAAGATACCAAACGAGTGGCTCTGATACCACTTGAAGGATCCTAAGATCGGCTCACTCGAATGGATCAGATCTGGATATGAACTCCGAATGGAGAACTAGATTGATTGAAGGGTCGCACGAAGGTTGCGGAATGGCCTTCGATATTCCCAACTTCAGATGGTGCTTGATATGACTCACAAGTCCACCAAAAGAAGAATCTCGAACCGTTGCTTGATATGACTCACAAGACCAACGAGTTTGAGAGATGTTTGCTTGGATATGACTCACCAAGAAACAAGACAAGTTCTAGACAAAGAACAAAGAGTTTAACTCAAAAGCTTTAGACAAAATCGATCTTCTTATTCCATATGAAGAATTTACATACTTATAGAGTTTTGTAGATCTAGGCATTAAATAGAAAAGTAGATCTAGATCTAGATCTAGTCAATACACGGAAATAAAGAGAGAAAACTAGTCAAAGTGACCGTTCGGCTTGTAAGGCCCTGACCCGTCTGCCTAAGCCGCGGTCGATACCTCACGTCGCTCGGTCCATACACTGACCGAACCTCTCAAAATTTTGCGCTTTATTATAATGTCACCCATAAGGCGAGGCTAATTTAGACCTTAGCTTAAGACTACCTTAGTCATTCCTAGCTTAGATCATTTCAACTCATACGCAGCAGATATTCTCTACTTAACCATTGGTCTACAACCAATATAATACTTGTCTGGTCGAATCACCTCAGCTAATGGTTAGTATACTCAACTACCAGCTAGCTCCAAGGTTGATCCTGAACCCAAATCAAGTCATACAAATCTGAGGTTCCATTCCCCTAACCATTCTATCTAGATCTATGCAACATTGCTAGATCTTACCTTTGCCACATCCACGGAGCTTGTTAGCTCATTGCCCCAGTTGACTTAGCTGCTTAGCTAGCTCACCCAGATAGCTGAGCTGAACCACTTCACTTGAGGTTCCATCTACTCTCTTCCAGCTGGTAGAGCTGCGAGGTAGGTTTGACCAGCTCCCCGACTACTCGTACAGCTCTATTATGCCTGCATAAACTCTTACCCTTGGTACTTAGTCATTCAGCCAACCATCCCCACAGACAAAGTACCTTTGGGAAGTCTTCAGCTACATTTATGGCCACTTCCAAAAGTGCTCCAAAAATTAATTAAAATTCATGAAAACTCATGATAAATCCCAACTAAGAGATTCCAATAATCAGAATCTAATGAATCGACCCAGATCATGTGGATCCTGATCATGAACAACCCGGCTAAGCCATGGACTTCATTCCTGAACCGGACAATGGCCTTAGTTCAGTGCCTCCATGTCTTAAGTGTATGCTCCCCTGGAGCCAAGTCCTCTTATGGACTAATAATGCCCATCAGATTCTCATTCAATCAACCAACCACCCCACATGACTCAGAACTGATGGGTCTTCACACTTACCTAACCGGCCATGGAACCATGTCCCATTGAACCCGATCAATCTTGCTCTTACAACCGGTGCATCATTTGATCAATCAGATCAGACACCTTGATCCATCACCTATGGATCAGGTCGTCCATCCTTGTCCAAGACCAGATAACACACGGCCTTCCTTGAATAAACACACCCGGCCCCATACTTGTGGTCCATGCCACTTAGTACTGGCCTTACTCACCTCCACGGCTTGCTGCTGGTTCCAAACGAATTGGACCTTGCACTCCACATGTTTTATCATGTACTAGGACCCCCATGTGTCTCCTCCATGAGTCAGATCATTGATTCACACCATGATCAGAACCAACACACACCATGATCCACCATGGATCACTATCCAATGAGTGACCACTAACTTCCATCCCACATGGATGAGTTAGATCAACTAAGATCCGCCCCATCTCTCAGGGTCCTGGATCCTTAGTTTACATCATAACATATGGTCTTCAAGGGGCGTGCCATACTTGGCCTTAACCACACCACAAGATACAGATATATGAACTGGAAAGTAATTATACAATCGATTACCTTATACATGATCTGATTAGATCATGTGCCTCCTCTTATTATGTTTGGCCATGCTCCTCCAGTGCACGCCTCTATCAATCCTTATCATATACTTCCAGTATTGATAATATATCTCCATGGGTTGCACCAATGTTCCCTTCCATTGATCTCCCATCAAACCGATTTATGCACTACATCCACCTTCAAGGCTGTCCATGCCATTGGGAGTGGAGTCCGGCCTTCTTCCTTCTCTCCTAGATATTTGCATGTGTTGCCAAGACATATAGGAAGCCTAGGACGTGATCATCCATGATCAAACCCACAGGATCGTTCTCAACTCCCATGAAACTGCCTTCCCACACACCTCTCTCCTTAAGGCTCTCTTGGCCATAGGAAGTGGAATCCGGCCATCCCTTTTCTTCCCTGACTATTTGCGTGTGTTCTCAGGCCCTGGAGGATGCTTTGGGTGATGTCAACGTGAATCAAAACCCATCAAAGTGTCGTTCATAACTTCCCCTTTGATCTCTCCCAAATCTGCCTCTTTGCGGCCTTCACACCACTCTTGGGGTTGGATGTTGAATCTGACCAACTCTCTGTCTTTTCTCTGTTTTTATTTGTGTTTCAGGGTGTAGGAGGAAGCCCTTGCGTGCCTGCAAAGGCACGGAATTGCCTGCCTATTATATAAGAAGGGGCAGTTACCTTTCCAAAGGTTGCACCCTTTCGGTATCATTTTTGGCCATTGATTTAATCAATGGTCCAGATCACCCCCATTCGCCTATGGCAGTTACCAGACATCCTGAGCCTGCTTATCCACTCCTAGACAAGTCACACTGAATCCCTCACGGATTACCCAAGCCCCTGGCTCAATCCCAAGAGCCCACCAGCCCATAGCCATCCTTGGCCCACCAACCGGCCCGATAACTGCCCGGACCCGACCCAATGGTCCGAGCTTCCAACACTCCATCTAGATGAGTTGAGCTGATCCCCAACTGTTCCAGCTGACTGTGCTAGTAGTCCAGCTGCTGGAGCTGACCTACAATTCAGTGAGCTACACCGAGCTTCCTTACCGCATCGCCCAGCTGTTATACACTGCGTCCAGCTTGCTTCCTTTATCTTCTTCAATCCTTCGAAGTCCCTTGGTCTATTTCCAGACCTAGACTTAGTTTTCCCATGATCCATTATGATCATTCACTTCATCGAGCTTCACCCGGACCTCGTCCAGCTACCGGTTCGCTTGTCCAGCTCCCTTGAGCTTGCCTCTGTCTTATTTTGGTTAAGTTCCAGCTATCTGATTCCCTTAACCACGTTTTGGACCTTGACACGCTTGTCTTTAGGTCGTATGACCTGGCTGGTGCGTCTCCTCGCACCATGGTCCATCCAGACGATCCTATCTAGGATTGGGGATGCTACACGGCTTCTGTCCAGATGCATCCGAACCGGCTAAGTCCAAAGCGGTAAGGATCAACACATAGGCGGGACGATCAGCAAGGGCCGCGGGGCGTTCTGATCGGACAAGTTGAGTTCCAACAAAGCCCAAGTCTTCTGATAGCTTAAGGATCCTTGCCTTAGAGAAATATCCAAAGGTAAAGTCTATGATCTGATCGAGCAAGGTAGAGAGATCATCAGCACGGTCGCCGGTACATGCGGTACGAGCCAAACGAGTCAAAAGAGAGAAGCCATGGTCTGAATCGGAGTTGGTTAGAGCTAAGTTGGTTCTGGCTTGACCATCAGTCTTGGCTTGTCGAGTTGGCCGGGAGAGACGAGCTTCAGTTCGGTCAGTTCGGGCATCTGGTCGAGGATCTGGACGAAGCTCCAATCCGGACGTTCGCGGGTCAAGCCGATACACGGCCCGGTCAGTATGTATGATTTGATCGGTAGGATGAACCTCAACTGGATCGTCTGGAACGTTCTGATCGGTCTGGTCCATGGACTGGGGCACATCAACTTGTGTCTGGATCGACGGTGGTTATGCGGAATCGAGCAACACGGAAGTGTTGTTATCGGTCGATAGGGAGCGCGCTTACGGATCGTGCGTTCCAAACTTGCAGGATCTGGTGAGAATATCAGTTGGGATTCTTTGTTGCTTCTGGTACTGTTGGGCATGTACCTGAAAATCCAAGAAAATTTTTTCTGTCAGAATACTTAACAAAAATTAGAAAATAGGCTATCAAAGCTTCCCCGCAACGGCGCCAAATTTGATACCACTCAAATTACCATAAGGAGTGATTTATACTCTCTCAAATAAGAGGTCGAGGTGTAGTACTTAGGGATCAAATTCACAGGGAGCTAGGGAACCTAGGGATTCTAATATGATTTGTTAAACAAAGATGTTTTAAGAGTTTTAAAAGTAAATTGCAGTTTTATATTGAACAAGTGTTTGTTCAATAGCAGGTTTTTGGGGTTTTGGTGCCTAAAAAGGAAATAGCTAGACTTAGGGTTTTTATTCAGGAAAGTTGGAATTATAATCCTATAGATGCCTAATGAGTTGCATGCATGATAATGTAAAGCTCAACTATTTGATCAACAAGTCTTTCGGCTCTTGCGGGCATTGACTTGTTGTTTAGTAACTAGATCTATGATCTCAACTCTCGTTATATTGATCTATAGAAAGTGTCGATCGATATTCCAATGGGCGTATCGATCAATACACCTTTTGCACCGTCGATCGATTATTCAAGTGTGATATCGATCGACGCGCTCTAGTCAAGCTTTATGCGCAGGTTGAATGAATACTTTCTAAGCTCACTAGATCTGCTCTCGCCTTGCTCATAGCAAGAAACATAGCTCTATTAGAATGTTTTCAGGATGAGAATTAAGCTATGGCTTTTATCAATCGATCCAAGGGTAGGTTCTAGGTAGCTAATCTAGAAACATGCATTATTGAACAATCCTAAAGATGATTATCACAACTCAGCAATCTATAGTTGGGGCTAATCCCTCCTAACCTATTTAAACCCTAAAATATAACAAGAGAACTACTCAGACATGGCTAAGCAATTCATAACAGCAGTTAAGTATAAAAACTTCGTAGAATAATAAAATAGATATCAATGGAGTTCCAATCACAAACTATAACTTTGGATCTTCTCTCCTATCTATCAGTAAAACAATGAAACACAAAGAAAGCACTCTTTGCCTCTAACATGACGGCAAAACTTATAAAATTAGGGTAAAAACTCGTCAGGGGCAATCTTGTAAAATAGTGAAATCTTAGGCTTCAAGTCGGCTGTGACCAAACGGGCTTCCTGCGCGCTTTGCTGTCGATCGACACAGTGTCTTGTGTATCGATTGATTCTATCGTTCCAATATCGACCGATAGTCGATGGTCATCTCGGGTGCTTGCTCCAAATATCTCCAAAATGCTCCAAAATCATCACTTATCTCCAAAACATTCCTGATCTTATAAATATAATAAACAGACTCTATAATAATATAATTATTAGTAAAAACACCTATAAACCATGGATGAAAATGGGTCAAATCCATAGTCTATCACATGTCGAAACCTTGACGGCAAGAACCCGTGCAGTCCTCCCTCACGGATCTACGAAAATCCGCGGAAGAAAACTCGACTTCGCAACCCCACTCGACAGGCCTGGAACATCGTGGGAACGTCCTTCGGGTCAAGATCCCAGCGAAACATCCCCTGCTGAGAAACGGAACTCTAAAAACCCTCTATCCCCCGCAAAGGACACATAGGTCGATGAAGTCGAACATGTCGACTTGGATCCCAGCGACGTTTCCAACGATACGAAAGAAGACGCTGACGTACATCCAAGGAGAACCAGAAGCCGATCAGCTCGGAAAGACTCCCCGTTTGATAAACCAATAACGGAAGAGGAGGAAAACCTCTACTGGGTTGAACAAGAATAGTTAGCCGAAAAACAAACCGGGTTCACTCGCAGCAAACGCCGACAAGCTCTGAAATCTGCTGGTGAAAAATCGGATTACATAACTAAAAAATTCAGCAGAAGTAAGGGCCGTGAAATCCCAGATCCATCATGCTATCAGCGCCACCCCAGAAATCGATAGATTACTCGAGAGAGCTCAGAAAAAACCTTTCACTGCTCGCATCTCGGATACCAAGGTATCTGACCCGGGAAAAATTAAAGTACCAAAATACGATGGTACGGCTGACCCAAAAGCACACCTTCAAGCCTTCCATATCACGATGGGAAGGGCCAGACTGAAGGAGAGCGAAAAGGACGCCGGTTACTGCCGTCTGTTCGTTGAAAATCTGGAAGGAGCGGCGCTCGAATGGTTCGAACGCCTTAAGCGAAACTCCATCGGAAGTTTCCGCCAGCTCGCATCGGAATTTCTCAAACAATATTCTATGTTCATAGATAGAGAAACGTCCGATGTTGATATCTGGAGTCTATCCCAGAGGAAGGACGAACCTCTCCGCGAGTTCATAACCTGATTCAAGCTGGTTATGTCAAGGGTTGGCGGAATAAGCGACAAGGTGGCCATAGACGCGCTCAGAAAAACGCTCTAGTACAAGTCCAAATTTAGGAAATGGATAACCCTCGACAAACCGCGAACGATCCAGGACGAACTTCACAAGGCAACAAACTACATCATAATCGAAGAGGAAACGAAAGTTTTGTCGCAAAAACATAAGCCGACAAAAACGTCCTCGAAAGATGCAGACCAAAAGACCAGAATGAAAAACTCTCGTAACGACAAATACGTCCATCATGAGGGGGAAGAGCTTTAAGGCGCGCATAACTACGCAATCAACTCGGAACAAGGTAGAACCTCGGGAAATACGTGGACTCGCAATCCATGATACGACGAAAACACCTTCTGCGAGTTCCACCAGACCCGAGGGCACTCGACGACCAACTGCAAAGTCTTGGGAGCGAGGTTAGCCGCAAACCTACTAGCCGAAGAACTCTCCGAAGTAACCAGCGTCAAAAATCCACCTGCGGAAAATTCTCCTTGGAGAAGTCAAGCAGGGGATAAACGCGGAAGGAGATCGGACGACAAAGGAAACAATAACACTCGTCGCAGAGTGAACATGATCATCGGAGGATCACAGTACTGCAACGACACAATCTCGACCACCAAGGCCTACCAGCGAAAAGCTGAGTCAAGTGCAAATTGGCCCACATGGTCTCCTCCCCGAGATGGTCAAAGCGACTCGATAACTTTCACTGAAGAGGAAGCCGGCGGAATCGATCAACCCCACAGCGATCCGCTTGTCACAGATCTCGTCATACGAGACCTGGAGGTCGCAAGATTCCTCATCGACACGGGGAGCACGATTAATGTTATCTTCCGCATACTCTCAAGAGGATGAACATCGAACTCGGTGAAGTTACCCCAACACCGAAACCATTGACGAGTTTCTCAGGCGAAACGTCAATGGCTCTCGGATCGATCCAGCTAACGGTCATGGCCAAGGAAGTTACCAAGATCATCAACTTCGCGGTAGTCGATCATTCCGCCATCTATAATATGATCATGGGAACCCCATGGCTGTACGCCATGAAAGTAGTTCCGTCTACTTACCACCTGGGAATCAAATTCCCGACCCAGAGCGGGGTCGCAGCCATCTGGGGTTGTCAGAAACAGTCGCGACTTTGCTTTCTCGCCGAGCATAAGTTAAGACAGATCACAACTACCTCAATGGCAACTCGCAAAAGTACGAAGTTAGGTCAGCCCTCGGCAGAAAACACTTCGAAGAAAGACGACCCGACTTCGTCTGCTGAAGAAAACACCTTGGACATAGAAACTCAGCCTGATTCTGAAGTCAACGCTACCACTCAACTGGAAAAGAAAAACCCGGACAAAGATATCGACCCTGCCACAGTCGCGACGATTAAGGCGGTCAACACAGCACCAACCGCTGAGTAAAAACACTCGCGGCATGAAATAGAACTACGAGATGGCTTGATCCTCGAAGGGGGTACGTAGGCAGCTCGCCGAAAGATGAGTTCAGCTATCCCCCTCGATACATAAAATAGTGGAGACTCCCCAAGAAGTTGAATAAATCTCATAAGAGTAAGGATGAAGAAGCTATCCCACTTTCAAATCAGATGATCCCAGTTTTCCTGTTTGGGAATATGATTTCTTCGTCATTCTAATCATACCAGGATGAATCGCGACATAAGAAGCTTGATTTGGATACATAAACTAGCGGAGACTCACCATGAAGTTGAATAAATCTCATAGGAGTTAGGATGAAGAAGCTATCCCACTTTAAAATCATGTGATCCCGATTTCCCTGTTTGGGAAAATAACAACTTCTTCATCATTCTAATCAAACCAAGATGAATCGTGACGTAAGAAGCATGATTTGGATGCATAAGGTACTGTACACTCACGAGGAAGTTGAATAAATCTCATAGGAGTTAGGATGACGAAGCTATCCCACTTTCAAAGCAAGGGATCGTAGTTTTCTGTTTGGGAATATGACAACTTCTTCATCATTCTAATCAAACGAGGATGAGTCACGATGTAAGAAGCATCATTTGAATACATAACGTAGTGGAGAATTGATACCACTCAAATTATCCTAAGGAGTGATTTATACTCTCTCAAATAAGAGGTCGAGTTGTAGTACTTAGGGATCGAATTCACAGGGAGCTAAGGAACCTAAGAAATCTAATATGATTTGTTAAGCTAGATGGTTTCAGAGATTCAAATGTATATTTCAGTTTTATATTGAACAAGTGTTTGTTCAATAGATTGATTGAGCTTTTCGTGCTTAAAAAGGAAATAGTTAGACTTAGGATTTTTATTCAGGAAACTTGGGATTATGATCCTACAGATGCCTAAGGAGTTGCATGCATGATAATGTAAAGCTCAACTACTTAGTTAACAAGTCCATCCGCGTTCGCAGTGTTTGGACTTGTCTATTAACTAGATCTAATGATCTCAACTATCTTATGTCGACCAATAGAAAGTGTCGATCGACGATCCTATAGGGATATCGATTGATACAACTTTGGCTCCGTCAATCGATTATTCAATAATGATATCGATCGACGCGCTTCTAGTTAAGCTTTATGCGCGGGTTGAATGAATGCTTACTAAGCTCACTAGATCAGCTCTCGCCTTACTCATAACAAGAAACTTAGCTCAGTTAGAATGTTTTCAGGATGAGAATGAAGCTCTCGCTTTTATCTATCAATCCTAGGGCAGGTTCTAGGTAGCTAATCTAGAGACAGGTATTAATGAACAATCCTAATAACAATTACCACAACTCAGCAATCTATAATTGGGGCTAATCCCTCATAACCTATTTAAACCCTAAAATCTAACAATGGAACTACTCAGACATGGCTAAGCAATTCATAACAGTAATTAGGAGAAAACTTCATTAGAACAGTAAATAGATATTAATGGAGTTCCAATCACCAAATTATATAATTAGGTTTAAACTCGTTAGGGGCAATTTTGTAAATTGGTGAAGACTTGGGCTTCAAGTCGGCTGTGACCAAACGGGCTTTCTGGGCGCTTTGCTGTCGATCGATGTCAAGATATGAACATCTATCGATTATTCCTCTCCAATATCGAGCGATGGTCGAGCTCGATGGTCATCTCGGGTGCTTGCTCCAAATATCTCCAAAATGCTCCAAAATCATCACTTATCTCCAAATCACTCCTGATCTTATAAATATAATAAATAGACTCTATAATATAATAATTATAAGTAAAAACACCTATAAACCATGGATGAAAATGGGTCAAATCCATGGTCTATCAAATCCCTCAAACTTACCCTTTTGCTTGTCCTCAAGCAAAACAAACATGCACTCTCTGAAAGAGGTTTTAAAACAATAGGGACTCACATGATTTAAAACTTAGAATCATAACCTCTACAATATTGCAATCCACATCTAAAAAGTCCTAATCACAAAAGCACATTATACCTTATCCTAGCTTAGAACCAAATTCATCTAGCCAACAACTTAGCAAATCTTGTCTGACATTCCCCTCTACCAACCTCATTTCTTAGCATAAATAAAAGTGTAGGCTTTACCTTGGGGGTATCGATCACAGGATGCAAGGACTTTCAAACAAGTATATGGATCTGCAGGTAAACATTAGTTCATATCCTCTCTCTACTAATCTTCTCTCTTAGTCGAAGTCTGCTTATATTAGCAAGATCATTGACCAAGATTGGACAAGCTTCAATGAATCAAGCTTTAATGGTGGTTGCCACCAAGTCTTATTCACTTCTTTTTGACCTATATCCTAGGATTATTTGTGAAGCCAGCCTTAACGGTTGAAGCCACCAAGTCATGTTCTAATCCTTTACCTATAGAATTCTTATGAAGCAAGCCTTAATGGTTGTAGCCACCAAGTCCTGTTCAAATTCCTTCCTAATAAATCTCTAATAGATATATATTCTACTAATAATAATATATATATATATATATATAATATATATATATATATATATATATATATATTTTATTATCTATCCTATCTATCTATAATTTCGAAAATAGAGAGAGAAAGGGTTATTAATCTATCTACACAAGGCTTTACCTTCCAGACTTGTTTGAAGAATCTGATCCCATGCATACCAAGCCCCAAGACAAACAGTTGTGTCAAGTTTAGTGTTGGAGGTCAGCTTTGGTTCCTTCAAACAATATTAACAAGTGTGAATAGTTGACAGGTTGATCAACTTTAGTATCTTTAGTACTATCTTCAATCAGTAAGTCTAGAATGGTGCTAAAGAGTGGTTAGATAACAAGCAAAATCTATAAGTTCATTATCCTATTATTGACTCAATAAAACTTTGTGAAAAACATTTTAATAAAACTCATAAATAAATTACTATCAGTAAACCTCCCCCAAGACTTAAACTACACTGTCCCCAGTGTAAATTCAGTCGGAGTTATGGTGAAAACTAAATCATAAGGACTCAATGTAACAAGTTAGAACGATATACCAGACCGGAATGAATGTCGACCGATGTAGAGATGTAGATATCGGTCGCGACAGGTTAGACAATGTCGATCGATGTCGACAGCTTCTCGTTGGTCGATACTTACGGAAATCGTCTACTCGGATCTCTTTTTGTGTTTTTTTAACCTGCAATAATTAAAAACCAACATAAATAGTATATCAATAAAAACAAAATAAATATTACCTAATAGTGGGTTGCCTCCCACTCAACGCTTTGTTATAGTCATTTAGCTTGACTTTGGAGGTGATTGGTCTAGTAGTGTTGAAAGCTGGAACTTGTTGGAAAACAAGTATTCATTTCTTCTTTGCGCTTGTTGAACCATGTACCAGTGAAGTTGTGGGAACCAAAATTTGCACTGTCGATTTCTGTTTAAATTAGGAAAGTTAGGAAACCCCTAATTTCCCAGAGGTCCCGGATATCTGTTAAACCACACGCCAAGCAATCAGAACACGCGATTAAAGGCCAAAAGAAATAATAAATCGTAAAAGAGAGCAAAAGGAGTTTTATTCCGAATCCGAGTATGAGCGTTACAACAAGGTAGAAGCCTTGGCTACGAGAGCTGTCGGCGAGATTCCTAGTTCTAACAACCTAAGACTGCAAAACCTAGTTGAGTCGCAGCTCGAAATAACAAAAACGGAAAGTTGCCTAATTGATCTAAGTGCTAAGTTTGCTCTGAAAAAGTCCTCCCATGCCTCTCGCCTAGGACCCCTTATATACTGGCTCCAAGGTCGGTTTACGCTTTTCCTCTTCTGCCCTTAAGCCGCCATAGCATAAAAATGGAGACATTCCATTTTTTCTGATCTTCGTAATTATCTTCAAAATTTCGTATTTATCCACGGAAACTTGACATTTATCTTCCCTTGCGAACCAAGCGTAAACCGACATGCGGTTTACGGACTGTTGGTTAAGAAATCGTAAGTTGGGCCTCGAGTCATGTCTTAGGTCCCTTTGGGCCGTCTTCCGACTCAGAGCGTTTATTACGGCTTCTTTCGATAAAGAATGAACTTTCCGCGTTTTTTACGGTAAAGTTTGGTTGATAACTTAGAAATGGCGGAGAACGTGAGATGGGTTCGCTACGGTATTCGGTAGGTAGCATCGAAGGGTAGACGAGAATGCATGGACTGATGTCGTATCGACGTTTCGGAAGAGCTCGGTCGCTACGTAGCGGCCGAGCTTCGGCTCGAGCTCGGTCGCTACGTAGCGACCGAGCAATCGAGCTCGGTCGCTACGTAGCGACCGAGCTTTGGCTCGAGCCCGGTCTCTACGTAGCGACCGAGCTTCAGCTCGACCTCGGTCGCTACGGAGCGATCGAGCTTTTTGGCTCGAGCTCGGTCGCTACGTAGCGACCGAGCGGAACATGTGTTCGGTTGCTGCGTAGCGACCCTTTCGAGCTCTTGTCTGATGACTCGTGTTTCTTCCGCAAAGCTTTTCGTAAAGAATAATCTATTTCCAAGAAGTATTTGTCGAAGAAGGTTTCTACGTTTTCTTCTTCGAAGATTTTGACGTTAACTTCGTTGCAACCGTTTTCGACCCCAACAGTTAGCCCCCCAGCTCGTTAGAGTCGAGACTCTTGCAGGTGGTTTGACGATTTTGGCGAAGTTAGGCGTATTGAACGAAGTTTACTTCAAACTCCGCGGAAGAGAATTCTCGAGAAAATGTTTATTTAAAAAAATATAAAATTCCGAGCCCATACTTCTATAAGTAGTGAGCTCTTGTCATTCATTTGCTTCACACCTTTCCTTCTTCAAACCTTCAAAAACTCTCTAGCTCCAAATCTCTTGTTTTTAACATGTCTTCTTCCCATGGTGACAAGCGAAGTTATGATGTGGAGATAGGCGAGGCTACATCTCCGGCGCCGATTCTGACTTCTCCGGTCGAAGCGCCGGCTTGCGTTGCCGATCATCTCTCCTTTCGAGAGAAATTAGTTCAGCGCCAAGCCGAGAAAGAAAAGGTTCGAGCCGGCGCCGAGTTACCGTCCTCTTCTGCACTGGCCGTTGCTCCGGGTCATGGGACCGAGGGCGTAACTTTGCGAGATACGGGAACTCTCGCAGGCTCGGTTGTTCCGGATGCTTTGGCTTTACCTGCTGGATCATCCACGACTCCGATTCTCGTCGAAGATAAGGAGAGGGCTGCTGACTCTATGCCGCCTCCTCCGGCCAGGAAGGAGATTGTTCTAGCGCTGCACGCTCCTAGTGTTGTTCCGGTTACCCAGCCTAAGGGCCGGAAGAGGAAGTTTACCAAGGACGGTGACGGGGAATCTTCGCAGCAAGGAGGCTCGAGCATAGCGTCGGGGCTTCGCGGAAAGGTTTGTCGCTCACTCACTTTCTTGAGTGTTATATATATTTCTAAAAGACAAAGAATCTCTAACTTTCTTCTCGTTTCGCAGTTCATGTTGTTGATCGACGGGATAATCAGCGAGTGCGGTTCTGAGACCAGTCGTCTTGCCGGGGAGTTGTTAGAACTTCAGGGTAGATGGTCCGAAACCGAGGCCATGCTGACGGCTGTCAAGGGTTCTCACTCCGTGAAAGTGTCAAAAATTGAGATCGCGATAGGGGAGATCGGGAGGGACCTCGGGAAGACGGCGAGTTCAATGCTCAAGGAGAAGAAAGCCAGGAAGGCCAAATCTTTGGAGGTGCGTTGTCTTCAGCGTCAGATCGAGAGCGATGCAGGATTAGTGAGCCGCGGGATTCGAGAGGCCAAGGACGCTCTTCGTTCTGAGTTCCAAGCTCGCTTGGCAAAGATCTCCGCCTTTCTGGGCTCTCTCGAGTGCATTCGGAACAGGGATTTAGCCTTGGCGACGATCGAGGGCGGGATGGCCGTGGTTCAGTCGTTCCAAAGTGAGACTCCTCCGACCTTAGAGGCCGAAGAGGCCCGAATGTCCGGCTGCAAGGGAGATTTGGCAGTCGTGGATGGAGATTTCGATCTCATCCTAGCTGACCTGAAATCCGCGTGCCTCCTTCCGACGTGTTCAGAAGGCCCTGAGGGGAAGGATCCGGTACTCAGGGGTGACGCGGCTCCAGGTTTAGATGAAGCGACGGGTGAAGAGGGAGCGTGAGCTCTGAGGATGACTTTGGTTAGATCTCTTGCGGGAGATTTTTTTTTTAATGTTTGATGTTTCGGCCTTAAATGGCCTTATTTCGTGTTTCAGGACTGGCCGTATGTGGCTTTGAATCCCCGCCGCTCTGCGGCTTTTATGACAAGATGGTCGAGTTGCATTTTTCATAAGCTTACGTATGGAGTGGAAGAAGGGTGATGAGTTGTCGTCTCATATCCTTTTTCGATGTGAAATGTTTTGTTCGAAATCTGTTTCGAGATTTTTTCCGCGAGATATCGACTTCGCGGGATATTTGAAGATGTCGATCATAAACATAGAGGCATGGTTTTGGGATCTTGTATCTTTTGGATATCATGCCTTGAGATGTTAGAGACCAGTGCGCTGGGTTTAGGGTAAGACCTAGGTTTACTTTCGGTTTAAGATTTATGCGGTGACTAACCGGCTATCGATTTATCTGTCGCGATTTTAACCTGATTCGTACCGATTTAAAGTCCGCGAAAGGTTCTCGGCTTATATAACTTGTTAGATATGAATCGAGCATCTCCCCGGAGACAATTTTTAAGCCAACCAGAAGTGCTGGACCAAAATTTCGGGTTTCTTTTATAGCGCTATTATCCTTGTGTCGGATGTACGAGAGTCATCTTCGTAAGATAGCTATGTCTGTTTAGGACGTTAAAGAGTTCGATGTGATCAGCACCGAACTTGGCGGCAAATGCCGTTGTTTAGAGTTTTTGCGCAAGATATGTGTTAAAATGTTCAACATTTTTTTACGGAGTGTCCGTTTTCGTCGTTCGGAAGAAGTAATCCTCGAAGCATCTCTCGCGACGTCTCGCGATGCCAATGGCTGCTTCTTCCTAACGGCTGATTTATTTTCGAAATTCGAAAATGTTTCGCGGATAAAAGATAATTTGCTTGGTTGAGATATGTCGGAAACATCGAAGGCGTGGTCGGATGTTTTCGAGTTTGAGAGTATACGAGTATACGTATCCACTCCTTCCCTTTTTGATGAGGGGGGATAGCTGAATTTGCCTTTTGACAAACTGCCTACGTACTCCTTATGGATATCAAGCCGTCTCATAGTTATTTCGAAGACTATACATATATTTTTGATGCTGAAGTGAGATTGTTTTTTTCGATTTTGTCTTTAAAAAGAGCAACGCATATTTCGTAAAAAAATTTCGAAATCTCTATAGAATTCGATTACAATAACGCATATTTTCCTATGTGGGAGTATACGAGTATACGCACCCACTCCCCCCCCCCCCTTTTGGAGAGGGGGATAGCTGAACTCATCCTTCGACGAGCTGCCTACGTACCCCATTCGAGGATCAAGCCATCTCGAAGTTCTGTTTTACGCCGCGAGCATTTTCACTCGGCGGTTGTCGCCGTGCTGACCGCTTTGATCGAGATGATCGTGGCAGGGTTAGTGTTCTCTTCCGGATGTTCCGGTTGATTTGTAGTGTCGGCTTCGGACGCATGTTGAGTTTCAACACCAGAAGCGTCTGCGTCGGCAGACGATGTGAAATCATCTTTTCTCGAAACGTTGTTGGTCGAAGATTTATCAATCTTCGTGCGTTTACGATTTGCCATTGCAGAGGTTGTCATCTGTTTTAACTTGTGTTCTGCGAGGAAGCACAGTCACGACTGTTTCTGACATCCCCAGATAGCTGCGACTCCGATTGGGGTCGGGAATTTGACGCCCAGGTGAGACGTCGATGGAACGGCTTGCATAGCGTTGAGCCACGGGGTTCCCATGATCACGTTGTAGATGGCAGGATGATGGACTACCGCGAACTCTACGATTTTTGTGATCTCCTTGGCCATGACAGGTAGCTGAATCGATTCGAGGGTCATCGATACTTCGCCAGAAAAGCCTGTGAGCGGCTTTGGAGCTGGAGTTACTTCTCCGAGTTCGATGCTCATCCGATTGAGAGTGTCGCGGAAGATTACATTGACCGTGCTTCCCGTGTCAATGAGTACTCTTCCGACTTCAAGATCTCGTATGACGAGGTCTATGACGAGCGGATCGCAGTGAGGCTGATCGATCCCGCCGGCTTCCTCCTTTGTGAAGGTGATTGAGCAATTCTGATCGTCTCGGGTAGGAGACCATGTAGGCCAGTTTGCGCTTGACTCCGCCTTCCGCTGGTAAGCCTTGATGGCCGAAACCGTATCGTTGCAGAATTGCGATCCTCCGATGATCATGTTGACTCTACGACGATTGTTATCGTTCCCTTTGTCGTCTGGCCTCCTGCCGCATTTATCCCCAGATTGGTTTCTTTGGGGAGATCTCTCCGCGGGAAGATTTCTGTCTGGCTTCGGGGGGCGATCGGTCTCGAGGATGAGATCTTTCACGCTGGTCACTTCCAAGAGTTCTCCGGCTAGTAGCTTCACGGCCAGCCTTGCTTCCAAGACCTTGCAGTTAGTTGTGGAGTGTCCTCGGGACTGGTGGAACTCGCAGAAGGTGTTTTCATCATATCCTTGGTTGCGAGTCCATGTATTACCCGTGGTTCGGCCCTGGTCTGAGCCGATCGCGTAATTATGCGTTCCTTGGAGTTCTTCCCCCTCGTGATGGACATACTTGTCGTTACGAGGGTTCTTCTTCCTAATTTTTGGGTCTACATCTTTTGAGGACGATCTCGCCGACTTATACTTTTGCGATAAGATTTTCGTTTCTTCCTCGATCAAGTTGTAGTCCGTTGCTTTGTGGAGGGCGTCTTGGATCGTCCGCGGTTTTTCGAGGGATATCCATTCTCTGAATTTCGACTTGTACCAGAGCGCCTTTTTGAGCGCATCGACGGCCACCTTGTCGCTTATCCCGCTGACCCTGGACATTACCAACTTGAATCGGCTGATGAACTCGCGGAGGGGTTCATCTTCCCTCTGGGACAGACTCCAGAGATCAACATCGGAAGTTTCTCTATCTATGAACATAGAGTATTGCTTGAGAAATTCCGATAAGAGCTGTCGGAAACTCCCGATAGAGTTTCGCTTAAGGCGTGCGAACCATTCCAGGGCTGCTCCTTCTAGATTCTCGACGAACAGGCGGCAGTAGCCAGCGTCTCTCTCGCCGTCCTTCAGCCTAGCTCTTCCCATCGTGATGTGGAAAGCCTGAAGGTGCGCTCTCGGATCGGTCGTACCATCATACTTCGGTACTTTGATTTTTCTTGGATCGGATACCCTTGTATTTGAGATGCGAGCGGTGAAAGGGGTCTTCCGAGCCCCTTCCAGTAGCCTGTCGATCTCGGGGGCCGCGCTCGTAGCGTGATGGATTTGGGATTTTACGGCTCTTACTTCTTCCGCAGTCTTGGTGATATAGTCGCGAAGATCGCGTATATCTGACGTCTCGTCAGCATATTTCCGCGCTTGTCGGCGTTTACTGGGAGTGAGCTTGGTTTGTTTTTCAGCCAGCTCTTCCTGTTCGTTCCAATAGAGGATTTCCTCCTCTTCTGTCATTGGTTTGTCGAACGGAGAGCTTTCCCGAGTGAATCAGTTTTTGGTCCTTCTTGGATGTTTGTCGGCGTCCTCATCAGTATTGTTGGAGACATCGCTAGGATCCAGGTCGACTTGCTTGACTTCGTTGTCCTCAGAAACCTTCGCGGGAGGCGGAGGGCTTTCGGAGTTTCCCTTTTCGACGGGAGACTGCTCGCTAGGGTTTTGACCCGAAGGTCGTTCCTGGGCGGCTCCAGGCCTGTTGAGTGGGGTTGCAAAGTCGAGTCTTTTCCCGCGGACTTTAGTGGTTCCACGGGGGCGGATTGCTCGAGTCCTTGCCGTTAAAGTTTCAACTTGTTTGGTCAAGGTGCTCACAAGCTTATCCTGTTCTTCCGACCTTTTTTCGTAGGTGGCGAACATCTTTTTAAACTCCTCGAGCGCCGCGGCGTTGGTTGGTGCGTTGGCCGCGGATATGTCCACTGTGGGAGTGTGGAGATCAGTGCCGCTGCCTCCGTTAAGAGGGGTCTGCACGTTATCCGTGTCGTCAGTTGACATGTCTGGTTGAGCGTGATGTGGTTGAGAGTTAGATTGATCTGTATCCCCCTCCTTCTAGCGCCAAACTGTGGGAACCGAAATTCGCACTGTCGATCTCCGTTTAAATTAGGAAAGTTAGGAAAACCCTAATTTCCCAGAGGTCCCGGATATCTGTTAAACCACACGCCAAGCAATCAGAACACGCGATTAAAGACGAAAAGAAATAAGAAATCGTAAAAGAGAGCAAAAGGAGTTTTATTCCGAATCCGCGTATGAGCATTACAACAAGGTAGAAGCCTTGGCTACGAGAGCTGTAGGCGAGATTCCTAGTTCTAACAACCTAAGACTGCAAAACCTAGTTGAGTCGCAGCTCGAAATAACAAAAACGGAAAGTTGCCTAATTGCTCTAAGTGCTAAGTTTGCTCTGAAAAAAGTCCTCCCATGCCTCTCGCCTAGGACCCCTTATATACTGGCTCCAAGGTCGGTTTACGCTTTTCCTCTTCTGCCCTTAAGCCGCCATAGCATAAAAATGGAGATATTCCATTTTTTCCGATCTTCGTAATTATCTTCAAAATTTCGTATTTATCTGCGGACACTTGACATTTATCTTCCCTTGCGAACAAAGCGTAAACCGACATGCGGTTTACGGGCTGTTGGTTAAGAAATCGTAAGTTGGGCCTCGAGTCATGTCTTAGGTCCCTTTGGGTCGTCTTCCGACTCGAAGTGTTTATTACGGCTTCTTTCGATAAAGAATGAACTTTCCGCGGTTTTTACGCTAAATTTTGGTTGATAACTTAGAAATGGCGGGGAACGTGAGATGGGTTCGCTACGGTATTCGGGAGGTAGCATCGAAGGGTAGACGAGAATGCATGGACTGATGTCGTATCGACGTTTCGGAAGAGCTCGGTCGCTATGTAGCGACCGAACTTTGGTTCAAGCTCGGTCGCTACGTAACGACCGAGCTTCAGCTCGAGCTCGGTCGCTACGTAGCGACCGAGCGGAACATGTGTTCGGTTTCTGCGTAGCGACCCTCTTCGAGCTCTTGTCTGATGACTCGTGTTTCTTCCGCAAAGCTTTTCGTAAAGAAGAATCTATTTCGAAGAAGTATTTGTCGAAGAAGGTTTCTACGTTTTCTTCTTCGGAGATTTTGACTTTAACTTCGTTGCAACCGTTTTCGACCCCAAAAGAAGTCTCTCATAGCTTCATCCCCTCTACGCCATTTTTCTTTCATTGTTGCAGTTGTGTTTTCAGTCCTCTGCAATCTTTCTTCAAGACTCTCCAAGTTGAACTGATGTATCCTAAGAGTGGTGTAAGTGTCAGCTGAGATCTCATCTCCATGGTAATGTGTGTCGGACATGTCTGATGTCATCTTTTGTACTAGCCGGCCTCGGTTTGTAGCGTCGTCGACCGATGTTCTTTGGTGAATGTCGGTATGCTTCTAGTCGACGGGCAATGTAACTCTGAATCTCCACCAATTCCCCTTGCATAGCTTCAATCTTGGAAGTCAAAGCACTAATGCTAAGATCCATTGGGAAATAGATGTCATCACATCTCCCATCAAGCCTCTCTTCTGTAGTTTCCGGAGCTCTATAGATCTCTTCTACCAACTGATCTATCTCTCTCCATTAGCTTTATGATCTCTTCCTTGGACACATTGATGATGTGTCCATCCATATCTCTGGCACATCCCTGATCATCTCTGCAGATTCCATACTCGTCCTTGTCTTCCCAGTGGAATTTTTTGGCTCCAAAAAGGTCAAAGGCTCTTCTGCCGAATTCTAGATATCTATCGATCGATAGTGGCATGTTAACATCGAACGGTTTCTTCTTGGCTCTGTTGATCGATTCATGTATCTCTCTGTTGATCGCTGCTCGTCTGTCTGCTTCACTGATTCGGCTGGAGCTGGTTCCTTTCCCATAGGCTTCTGCGAGAAGTGAATCTGTTTCCACTTGTGGCTGAATCTCTGGTCGTAGAGGGCAAAATTTGTGGACTAGAATTCCTTTCTTTATGTATTCTTCATCATACAAATCATCCGGGGTCTCAGGTGGTGCATCGTTTACTGCCATGATGGGGTTGTAGTAGTCGTTCTCCCAATCGTCTGGACGACTATCGACCAATTCTTCATGTGGTGTGTCGGTCGATTTCCGAAGGCCACTATCGATCGATGTTGATGTGTGAGTCTCGATCGACGCTGAGTAGTCTATCTTGTACTAGGCTCCACAATGGCAAGCTGCAATGATTCCTGGATCATTGACTCTTCTGGAGGACAACTGTGGCTTCTTGACTGGAATAGGGTCATAGTGGGCATTATGATCTATGAGTGTTAGACACAACTGGTTGGTTTGCAAGTTGCACACTGCTCCCACTGTTGACAAGAAGGCTCTCCCAAGTAGTAGAGAAGAGTTCTAGTTTAGCTTGATGTCCAAGACATGGAAATCAACTGGAACTAGGCATTACCAATCTGCACCTCTAGGTCTCTCACAATTCCTCATGAGTTCCTCTCGGAACAATCCACAAAAGTGAACAGTTCCTGCGAAGGCTCCACCTGCACACCCAGATGGTCTGTCATAACCCTAGGTAGGATTCTGACTGATGCTCCTGTGTCGCACAAGGCATGTGGAAATTCAATACCCTTCACCGTGCATGGTATTACAAATTGCCCAGGATCACTCTTCTTCTTCAATGTAATCCTCATCCTCATCTTTTCTTTAGCTTTACATAACATTCTCTTGATATCTTCTTCTTTCTCTCTAGTTTTCTGAAGAACATCCACAATCTGTTGGTATAATAGGCCTCCTCGAATGGCTTATCTATAGGAATCCTGAAGACTCTCTTTCGGAAATTTTCCTTTTTCTTTTCATTAGCCCCCATGTTCAGATGTTTCGCCACTTTTTCCTTTCTTCTCCTTAGGGTTCTTCCAGTAGGAACCCTATCCTCTTCCATAGGATCTTCTCCATCATCTGAAGGTGTCCTGACGGTCTCTGGTGGGTTTTCTGAAGGTTTGGGTTTGGGCCTGAGTGCATTAAGACATGCAACATCTATCTTTGGCATCTGCACTCGGTAGGTAATAGGTGCTCGTCGATCGATAGGCGCTAGAGGTTGTCGATCGATACTGGCCTCTGTTTGTCGAGTGATAGTACATTCTCCATGTCGATCGATGGAGGTATCAGCTCGTCGAGCGATTCTTACTTTATCAGGGCTGGGCGGATGTGGGTGTTTCGCTGCGAATTCCTCGTGAGTCAGGATCCTCACGGCATTGTAAGATGCGGTTGACTCCGTTGGTGTCATCAGTCGATGCTCTGGAGATCTTGTCGATCGATTCGGACTGGGCAACGTCGATAGATGTTCGAAGTCTGGCGTCGATCGACACCAATGCGATCCGCCGAAACTCATCAAACTTTCTATTTCGAAATCTCCTTCTTGCAGCTTCTCTTCCTTTACCACTTGCCAAAAATCATCCTCAATGATGGCATTCACGTGGTGTTTCATCACATCACCCCCTACCACTCTTGTCGAGGCTTCTTGCCTCTTGACAGCATCTCTTGTCTGCACAACTTGCATCTCCAGCTTCTTCACATGAGTGCTCAAAGTCTCAAACTTTGTGTTCAGTTGGTGTAGACAGAATCAATTTTCCCATTGAAGTCCACTGTCATTCGCTGCTGTGTCTCAAGAACCCTATCGAGCATCTCTTCAATCTTTCTCTCTTGAGTAGGCGGCAGTGGCTTTTGGTAGTAAGAATTTCCATAATTCATGTTGTTGTTGTAGCTGTTGTTGTATGGTTTCTGGTACTGCGAACTCTGGTTGAAATTTCCCGTATTTCCATAGGAATTTCTGTTTCCAACCTGGTTTCCAGAACCTTGGAATCCAGTTCCACCAATGTAGTTCACCTCTTCTTCTTCCTCTGCTCTACCCTCTGTGTCTACAGCTTCTGCATCTTCAACCAAGCAGACCTGCTTCCTTAGAAGCTTGTGAACACTATCCAGCTTTTTCTTCACCTCATCCATCTGATCATTCCAAAGGATGGTGGCAGACTTTTTCCTCTCAAAATCAGTGTTCTTGGTGCTGTTGCTAGATGCTAGGTTTTCAATCACCTTCACTGCCTCCTCTGGATTCCTAGTGTTGAAGTTCCCATTGCTGGAAGCATCAAGAGCCATCTGGTACTGCACCGCGATGCCACTGTAAAAAGTACTGAGCAGTTGTACTTCATTGAATCCTTGGTGTGGACAATCTCTCTGATAAGACTTGAATCTGATCCAAGAGCCTCTGAATGATTCTGCATGCCCCTGAGAGAAGGTAGCGATCTTGCTCCTCAAGTCTTCAGCGCGTGTTTCATCAAAGAAATTGCATAAGAATGCATTCTTGATGTCGCTCCAGGATGTGAGAGATTTTGGTGGTAGCTACTTAAGCCAATGCGAAGCTTCTCCAGCAAGAGAGAATTTGAAGAGCTTGCATAGGAGATAATCCTCTGGGACTCCTTTGACTTTAATAGCAGATATCAGATCCTCGAACCTCTCCAGATGGTCCATAGGATGCTCGTGAGACAATCCATGGTGGGGTATCTGTCCCACAAGTGTGTAGTACTGCGCCTTCAACTCAAAATCCCTTTGAATAGTGGGAGGGCGAATGGCTGATGTGTTGGTGTAGAACTGATCTAGACGGTTGTAGTCAGCCAACGTCTTGGGTCGCGCAGCCTCATCTACAGGTAAAGTAGTACATGTAGCATTGGCATCAGACTCAGGGATTGCAACCCCCTGGTCATGCAGGTCACCATTATAATCTCGCACAACTATCAAAGTCGCAACCATGTCTCGCGGCTCAGTATCGATCGATGTATGGGATGGAGTATCGATCGATGTCGGATGGACGATGTCGTTCGATGGAAGATGAGTGTCTTCGGTCGACGGTGTTGGGGGAGTATCGGTCAACGAGACTAGTGTCTGGGTCGACGGAGGTTGAACGAAATCGAGCGACGAACAGGTGTTGTTGTCGATCGATGAGGAGCGCACTTCTTTGCGGGTTGAAAGCTCCAAACTTGCAGGATCTGGTGAGAATAGTAGTTGGGTTTCCTTGCTGCTTCTAGTACTGTTGGGCATGTACCTGAAAATCCAAGAAAAATTTTGTGTCAGAAACTTAACAAAAATTAGATCGATTAGGCGATCAAAGCTCCCCGGCAACGGCGCCAAATTTGATACCACTCAAATTACCCTAACGAGTGATTTATACTCTCTCAAATAAGAGGTCGAGTTGTAGTACTTAGGGATCGAATTCACAGGGAGCTAGGGAACCTAAGAAATCTAATATGATTTGTTAAGCTAGATGGTTTCAGAGATTTAATGTAAATTCCAGTTTTATATTAAACAAGTGTTTGTTCAATAGATTGATTGAGGTTTTGGTGCTTGAAAAAGAAATAGTTAGACTTACGGTTTTTATTTAGGAAACTTGGGATTATAATCCTACAGATGCCTAATGAGTTGCATGCATGATAATGTAAAGCTAAACTACTTAGTTAACAAGTCCATCAGCGTTCGCAATGTTTGGACTTGTTTATTAACTAGATCTAATGATCTCAACTATCGTATGTCGACCAATAGAAAGTGTCGATCGACAATCACCACTTTCAAATCAGGTGATCCTAGTTTTTCTGTTTGGGAAAATGACAACTTCTTCGTCATTCTAATCAAACCAGGATGAATCGCAATGTAAGAAGCTTGATTTGGATACATAAAGTAGTTGAGGCTCACCATGAAGTTGACTAAATTTCAGAGGAGTTAGGATGAAGAAGCTATCCCACTTTAAAATCATGTGATCCCAGTTTCCCTGTTTGGGAAAATAACAACTTCTTCGTCATTCAAATCAAACCTGGATGAATCGCGATTTAAGAAGCATGATTTGGATACATAAAGTAATGGAGACTCACGAGGAAGTTGAATAAATCTCATAGGAGTTAGGATGACGAAGCTATCCTACTTTCAAAGAAAGGGATCCTAGTTTTCTGTTTGGGAATATGAAAACTTTTTCGTCATTCTAATCAAACGAGGATGAGTCGTGATGTAAGAAGCATGATTTGGATACATAAAGTATTGGAGAATCACCAGGAAGTTGAATAAATTTCATAGGAGTTAGGATGAAGAAGCTATTCCACTTTCAAATCAGATGATCCCTGTTTTCATGTTTGGGAAAATGACAACTTCTTCGTCATTCTAATCAAACCAGGATGAATCGCGATGTAAGAAGCTTATTTGGATACATATTTCAGAGGATGAATAGCAATGTAGGAAGCTTGATGTGGATACATACAGTAGTGGAGACTCAATAAGAAGTTGAATAAATCTCATAAGAATTAGGATGAAAAGCTATCCACACTACAAGAAATAAAGGTAGTAATAGCAAACGAAATAAGAAGCTATCCACACTACAGGATCCCAGTTTTCCTGTTTGGGAATATGACAACTTCTTCGTCATTCTAATCAAACCAGGATGAGCCGCGATGTAAGAAGCTTGATTTGGATACATAAAGTAGTGGATAATCACCAGGAAGTTGAATAAAATCATAGGAGTTAGGATGAAGAAGCTATCCCACTTTCAAAGCAAGGGATCCCAGTTTTCCTGTTTGGGAAAATGACAACTTCTTCGTCATTCTATTCAAACCAGGATGAGTCGCAATGTAAGAATCTTGATTTGGATACCTAAAATAGTAGAGACTCACCAGGAAGTTGAATAAACCTCATAGGAGTTAAGATGAAGAAACTATCCCAATTTCAAAGCAAGGGATCCCAATTTTTCTGTTTGGGAATATGACAACTTCTTCGTCATTCTAATCAAACCAGGATGAATCGCGATGTAAGAATCTTGATTTGGATACCTAAAATAGTAGAGACTCGCCAGAAAGTTGAATAAATCTCATAGGAGTTAAGATGAAGAAGCTATCTCAATTTCAAAGTAAGGGATCCCGATTTTTCTGTTTGGGAATATGACAATTTCTTCGTCATTCTAATCAAACCAGGATAAATCGCGATGTAAGAAGCTTGATTTGGATACATATAGTAGTGGAGACTCGCAAGGAAGTTGAATAAATCTAATAGGAGTTAGGATGAAGAAACTATCTCACTGTCAAATCAGGTGATCCCAGTATTCCTGTTTGGGAATAAGACAACTTCTTCGTCATTCTAATCAAACGTGTAAGAAGCTTGATTTGGATACATAAAGTGGTGGAGAATCACCAGGAAGTTGAATAAATCACATAGGAGTTAGGATGAAGAAGCTATAACACCTTCAAAGCAAGGGATCCCAGTTTTCCTTTTTGGGAAAATGACAACTTCTTCGTCATTCTAATCAAACCAGGATGAGTCGCGGTGTAAGAATCTTGATTTGGATACCTAAAATAGTAGAGACTCACCAGGAAGTTGAATAAATCTCATAGGAGTTAGGATGAAGAAGCTATATCCCACTTTCAAAGCAAGGGATCCCAATTTTCTTGTTTGGGAATATGACAACTTCTTCGTCATTCAAATCAAACCAGGATGAGTCGCTTTGTAAGAAGCTTGATTTGAATACATAAAGTAGTGGATATCACCAGGAAGTTGAATAAAATCATAGGAGTTAGGAAGAAGAAGCTATCCCACTTTCAAAGCACGAGATTCCAGTTTTCCTGTCTAGGAAAATGACAACTTCTTCGTCATTCTAATCAAACTAGGATGAATCGCGATGTAAGAATCTTGATTTGGATACCTAAAATAGTAGAGACTCACCAGGAAGTTGAATAAACCTCATAGGAGTTAAGATGAAGAAACTATCCCAATTTCAAAGCAAGGGATCCCAATTTTTCTGTTTGGGAATATGACAACTTCTTCGTCATTCTAATCAAACCAGGATGAATCACGGTGTAGGAAGCTTGATTTAGATACAAAAAGTAATGGAGAATCACTATGAAGTTGAATAAATCTCATTGGAGTTAGGATGAAGAAGCTATCTCACTGTCAAATCAGGTGATCCCGGTATTCCTGTTTGGGAATATGACAACTTCTTCGTCATTCCAATCAAACCAGGATGAATCACGGTGTAAGAAGCTGGATTTGGATACATAAAGTGGTGGAGAATCACCAGGAATTTGAATAAATCTCATAGGAGTTATGATGAAGAAGCTATCCCACCTTCAAAGCAAGGGATCCCAGATTTCCGTTTTGGGAATATGACAACTTCTTCGTCATTCTAATCAAACCAAGATGAGTCGCGATGTAAGAATCTTGATTTGGATACCTAAAATAGTAGAGACTCACCAGGAAGTTGAATAAATCTCATAGGAGTTAGGATGAAGAAGCTATATCCCACTTTCAAAGCAAGGGATCCCAATTTTCCTGTTTGGGAATATGACAACTTCTTCGTCATTCAAATCAAACCACGATGAGTCGCGATGTAAGAAGCTTGATTTGGATACATAAAGTAGTGGATTATCACCAGGATGTTGAATAAAATCATAGGAGTTAGGATGAAGAAGCTATCCCACTTTCAAAGCAAGGGATCCCAGTTTTCCGGTTTGGGAAAATGACTACTTATTCGTCATTCTAATCAAACCAGGATGAATCGCGATGTAAGAATCTTGATTTGGATACCTAAAATAGTAGAGACTCACTAGGAAGTTGAATAAACCTCATAGGAGTTAAGATGAAGAAGCTATCCCAATTTCAAAGCAAGGGATCCAAATTTTTCTGTTTGGGAATATGACAACTTCTTCGTCATTCTAATCAAACCAGGATGAATCGCGATGTAAGAATCTTGATTTGGATACCTAAAATAGTAGAGACTCACCAGGAAGTTGAATAAACCTCATAGGAGTTAAGATGAAGAAGCTATCCCAATTTCAAAGCAAGGGATCCCGATTTTTCTGTTTGGGAATATGACAACTTCTTCGTCATTCTAATCAAACCAGGATAAATCGCGATGTAAGAAGCTTGATTTGGATACATATAGTAGTGGAGACTCGCAAGGAAGTTGAATAAATCTAATAGGAGTTAGGATGAAGAAACTATCTCACTGTCAAATCAGGTGATCCCAGTATTCCTGTTTGGGAATATGACAACTTCTTCGTCATTCTAATCAAACGTGTAAGAAGCTTGATTTGGATACATAAAGTGGTGGAGAATCGCCAGGAAGTTGAATAAATCACATAGGAGTTAGGATGAAGAAGCTATCATACCTTCAAAGCAAGGGATCCCAGTTTTCCTTTTTGGGAATATGACAACTTCTTCGTCATTCTAATCAAACCAGGATGAGTCGCGATGTAAGAATCTTGATTTGGATACCTAAAATAGTAGAGACTCACCAGGAAGTTGAATAAATCTCATAGGAGTTAGGATGAAGAAGCTATATCCCACTTTCAAAGCAAGGGATCCCAATTTTCCTGTTCGGGAATATGACAACTTCTTCGTCATTCAAATCAAACCAGGATGAGTCGCGATGTAAGAAGCTTGATTAGGATACATAAAGTAGTGGATTATCACCAGGAAGTTGAATAAAATCATAGGAGTTAGGAAGAAGAAGCTATCCCACTTTCAAAGCACGAGATCCCAGTTTTCCTGTTTAGGAAAATGACAACTTCTTCGTCATTCTAATCAAACTAGGATGAATCGCGATGTAAGAATCTTGATTTGGATACCTAAAATAGTAGAGACTCACCAGGAAGTTGAATAAACCTCATAGGAGTTAAGATGAAGAAACTATCCCAATTTCAAAGCAAGGGATCCCAATTTTTCTGTTTGGGAATATGACAACTTCTTCGTCATTCTAATCAAACCAGGATGAATCACGGTGTAGGAAGCTTGATTTAGATACAAAAAGTAATGGAGAATCACTATGAAGTTGAATAAATCTCATTGGAGTTAGGATGAAGAAGCTATCTCACTGTCAAATCAGGTGATCCCGGTATTCCTGTTTGGGAATATGACAACTTCTTCGTCATTCCAATCAAACCAGGATGAATCACGGTGTAAGAAGCTGGATTTCAATACATAAAGTGGTGGAGAATTACCAGGAATTTGAATAAATCTCATAGGAGTTATGATGAAGAAGCTATCCCACCTTCAAAGCGAAGGATCCCAGTTTTCCTTTTGGGGAATATGACAACTTCTTCGTCATTCTAATCAAACCAAGATGAGTCGCGATGTAAGAATCTTGATTTGGATACCTAAAATAATAGAGACTCACCAGGAAGTTGAATAAACCTCATAGGAGTTAAGATGAAGAAACTATCCCAATTTCAAAGCAAGGGATCCCAATTTTTCTGTTTGGGAATATGACAACTTCTTCCTCATTCTAATCAAACCAGGATGAATCGCGATGTAAGAATCTTGATTTGGATACCTAAAATAGTAGAGACTCGCCAGAAAGTTGAATAAATCTCATAGGAGTTAAGATGAAGAAGCTATCCCAATTTCAAAGCAAGGGATCTCAGTTTTCCTGTTGGGAATATGACAACTTCTTCGTCATTCTAATCAAGCCAGGATGAGTCACGATGTAAGAAGCTTGATTTGGATACATAAAGTAGTGGATAATCACCAGGAAGTTGAATAAAATCATATGAGTTAGGATGAAGAAGCTATCCCACTTTCAAAGCAAGGGATCCCAGTTTTCCTGTTTGGGAAAATGACAACTTCTTCGTCATTCTAATCAAACCAGGATGAATCGCTATCTAAGAATCTTGATTTGGATATCTAAAATAGTAGAGACTCACCAGGAAGTTGAATAAATCTCATAAGAGTTAGGATGAAGAAGCTATCCCACTTTCAAAGCAAGGGATCCCAATTTTCTTGTTTGGGAATATGACAACTTCTTCGTCATTCTAATGAAACCAGGATGGGTCGTGATGTAAGAAGCTTAATTTGGATACATAAAGTAGTGTATAATCACCAGGAAGTTGAATAAAATCAAAGGAGTTAGGATGAAGAAGCTATCCCACTTTCAAAGCAAAGGATCCCAGTTTTCCTGTTTGGGAAAATGACAACTTCTTCGTCATTCTAATCAAACCAGGATGAATCGCGATGTAAGAATCTTGATTTGGATACCTAAAATAGTAGAGACTCGCCAGAAAGTTGAATAAATCTCATAGGAGTTAAGATGAAGAAGCTATCCCAATTACAAAGCAAAGGATCCCGATTTTTCTGTTTGGGAATATGACAACTTCTTCGTCATTCTAATCACACCAGGATAAATCGCGATGTAAGAAGCTTGATTTGGATACATATAGTAGTGGAGACTCGCAAGGAAGTTGAATAAATCTAATAGGAGTTAGGATGAAGAAGCTATCTCACTGTCAAATCAGGTGATCCCAGTATTCATGTTTGGGAATATGACAACTTCTTCGTCATTCTAATCAAACGTGTAAGAAGCTTGATTTGGATACATAAAGTGGTGGAGAATCACCAGGAAGTTGAATAAATCACATAGGAGTTAGGATGAAGAAGCTATCACACCTTCAAAGCAAGGGATCCCAGTTTTCCTTTTTGGGAATATGACAACTTCTTCGTCATTCTAATCAAACCAGGATGAGTCGCGATGTAAGAATCTTGATTTGGATACCTAAAATAGTAGAGACTCACCAGGAAGTTGAATAAATCTCATAGGAGTTAGGATGAAGAAGCTATATCCCACTTTCAAAGCAAGGTATCCCAATTTTCCTGTTTGGAAATATGACAACTTCTTCGTCATTCTAATCAAACCAGGATGAGTCGCGATGTAAGAAGCTTGATTTGGATACATAAAGTAGTGGATTATCACCAGGAAGTTGAATAAAATCATAGGAGTTAGGATGAAGAAGCTATCCCACTTTCAAAGCACGAGATCCCAGTTTTCCTGTTAGGAAAATGACAACTTCTTCGTCATTCTAATCAAACTAGGATGAATCGCGATGTAAGAATCTTGATTTGGATACCTAAAATAGTAGAGACTCACCAGGAAGTTGAATAAATCTCATAGGAGTTAGGATGAAGAAGCTATCCCACTTTCAAAGCAAGGGATCCCAATTTTTCTGTTTGGGAATATGACAACTTCTTCGTCATTCTAATCAAACCAGGATGAATCACGGTGTAGGAAGCTTGATTTGGATACATAAAGTAGTGGAGAATCACTAGGAAGTTGAATAAATCTCATAGGAGTTAGGATGAAGAAGCTATCCCACTTTCAAATCAGGTGATCCCAGTTTTCCTGTTTGGGAATATGACAACTTCTTCGTCATTCTAATCAAACCAGGATGAATCACGGTGTAAGAAGCTTGATTTGGATACATAAAGTAGTGGAGAATCACCAGGAAGTTGAATAAATCTCATAGGAGTTAGGATGAAGAAGCTATCCCACCTTCAAAGCAAGGGATCCCAGTTTTCCTTTTTGGGAATATGACAACTTCTTCGTCATTCTAATCAAACCAAGATGAGTCGCGATGTAAGAAGCTTGATTTGGATACATAAAGTAGTAGAGACTCACCAGGAAGTTGAATAAATCTCATAGGAGTTAGGATGAAGAAGCTATCCCACTTTCAAAGCAAGGGATCCCAGTTTTCCTGTTTGGGAATATGACAACTTCTTCGTCATTCTAATCAAGCCAGGATGAGTCACGATGTAAGAAGCTTGATTTGGATACATAAAGTAGTGGATAATCACCAGGAAGTTGAATAAAATCATAGGAGTTAGGATGAAGAAGCTATCCCACTTTCAAAGCAAGGGATCCCAGTTTTCCTGTTTGGGAAAATGACAACTTCTTCGTCATTCTAATCAAACCAGGATGAATCGCGATGTAAGAATCTTGATTTGGATACATAAATAGTAGAGACTCACCAGGAAGTTGAAAAAATCTCATAGGAGTTAAGATGAAGAAGCTATCCCACTTTCAAAGCAAGGGATCCCAATTTTTCTGTTTGGGAATATGACAACTTCTTCGTCATTCTAATCAAACCAGGATGAATTGCGATGTAAGAAGCTTGATTTGGATACATAAAGTAGTGGAGACTCACCAGGAAGTTGAATAAACCTCATAGGAGTTAGGATGAAGAAGCTATCCCACTTTCAAAGCAAGGGATCCCGATTTTTCTGTTTGGGAATATGACAACTTCTTCGTCATTCTAATCAAACCAGGATAAATCGCGATGTAAGAAGCTTGATTTGGATACATATAGTAGTGGAGACTCGCAAGGAAGTTGAATAAATCTAATAGGAGTTAGGATGAAGAAACTATCTCACTGTCAAATCAGGTGATCCCAGTATTCCTGTTTGGGAATATGACAACTTCTTCGTCATTCTAATCAAACGTGTAAGAAGCTTGATTTGGATACATAAAGTGGTGGAGAATCACAAGGAAGTTGAATAAATCACATAGGAGTTAGGATGAAGAAGCTATCCCACCTTCAAAGCAAGGGATCCCAGTTTTCCTTTTTGGGAATATGACAACTTCTTCGTCATTCTAATCAAACCAGGATGAGTCGCGATGTAAGAATCTTGATTTGGATACATAAAATAGTAGAGACTCACCAGGAAGTTGAATAAATCTCATAGGAGTTAGGATGAAGAAGCTATCCCACTTTCAAAGCAAGGGATCCCAATTTTCCTGTTTGGGAATATGACAACTTCTTCGTCATTCTAATCAAACCAGGATGAGTCGCGATGTAAGAAGCTTGATTTGGATACATAAAGTAGTGGATTATCACCAGGAAGTTGAATAAAATCGTAGGAGTTAGGAGAAGAAGCTATCCCACTTTCAAAGCACGAGATCCCAGTTTTCCTGTTTGGAAAATGACAACTTCTTCGTCATTCTAATCAAACCAGGATGAATCGCGATGTAAGAATCTTGATTTGGATACATAAAATAGTGGAGACTCACCAGGAAGTTGAATAAACCTCATAGGAGTTAGGATGAAGAAACTATCCCACTTTCAAAGCAAGGGATCCCATTTTTCTGTTTGGGAATATGACAACTTCTTCGTCATTCTAATCAAACCAGGATGAATCACGGTGTAGGAAGCTTGATTTGGATACATAAAGTAGTGGAGAATCACCAGGAAGTTGAATAAATCTCATAGGAGTTAGGATGAAGAAGCTATCCCACTGTCAAATCAGGTGATCCCGGTTTTCCTGTTTGGGAATATGACAACTTCTTCGTCATTCTAATCAAACCAGGATGAATCACGGTGTAAGAAGCTTGATTTGGATACATAAAGTGGTGGAGAATCACCAGGAATTTGAATAAATCTCATAGGAGTTATGATGAAGAAGCTATCCCACCTTCAAAGCAAGGGATCCCAGTTTTCCTTTTTGGGAATATGACAACTTCTTCGTCATTCTAATCAAACCAAGATGAGTCGCGATGTAAAAATCTTGATTTGGATACCCTAAAATAATAGAGACTCACCAGGAAGTTGAATAAATCTCATAGGAGTTAGGATGAGGAAGCTATCCCACTTTCAAAGCAAGGGATCACAGTTTTCCTGTTGGGAATATGACAACTTCTTCGTCATTCTAATCAAGCCAGGATGAGTCACGATGTAAGAAGCTTGATTTGGATACATAAAGTAGTGGATAATCACCAGGAAGTTGAATAAAATCATAGGAGTTAGGATGAAGAAGCTATCCCACTTTCAAAGCAAGGGATCCCAGTTTTCCTGTTTGGGAAAATGACAACTTCTTCGTCATTCTAATCAAACCAGGATGAATCGCTATGTAAGAATCTTGATTTGGATACATAAATAGTAGAGACTCACCAGGAAGTTGAATAAATCTCATAGGAGTTAGGATGAAGAAGCTATCCCACTTTCAAAGCAAGGGATCCCAATTTTCTTGTTTGGGAATATGACAACTTCTTCGTCATTCTAATCAAACCAGGATGAGTCGTGATGTAAGAAGCTTGATTTGGATACATAAAGTAGTGGATAATCACCAGGAAGTTGAATAAAATCATAGGAGTTAGGATGAAGAAGCTATCCCACTTTCAAAGCAAGGGATCCCAGTTTTCCTGTTTGGGAAAATGACAACTTCTTCGTCATTCTAATCAAACCAGGATGAATCGTGATGTAAGAATCTTGATTTGGATACCTAAAATAGTAGAGACTCACCAGAAGTTGAATAAATCTCATAGGAGTTAGGATGAAGAAGCTATCCCACTTTCAAAGCAAGGGATCCCGATTTTTCTGTTTGGGAATATGACAACTTCTTCGTCATTCTAATCACACCAGGATAAATCGCGATGTAAGAAGCTTGATTTGGATACATATAGTAGTGGAGACTCACAAGGAAGTTGAATAAATCTCATAGGAGTTAGGATGAAGAAGCTATCCCACTTTCAAATCAGGTGATCCCAGTTTTCCTGTTTGGGAATATGACAACTTCTTCGTCATTCTAATCAAAGTGTAAGAAGCTTGATTTGGATACATAAAGTAGTGGAGAATCACCAGGAAGTTGAATAAATCTCATAGGAGTTAGGATGAAGAAGCTATCCCACTTTCAAAGCAAGGATCCCAGTTTTCCTTTTTGGGAATATGACAACTTCTTCGTCATTCTAATCAAACCAGGATGAGTCGCGATGTAAGAATTGATTTGGATACTAAATAGTAGAGACTCACCAGGAAGTTGAATAAATCTCATAGGAGTTAGGATGAAGAAGCTATCCCACTTTCAAAGCAAGGGATCCCAATTTTCCTGTTTGGGAATATGACAACTTCTTCGTCATTCTAATCAAACCAGGATGAGTCACGATGTAAGAAGCTTGATTTGGATACATAAAGTAGTGGATTATCACCAGGAAGTTGAATAAAATCATAGGAGTTAGGATGAAGAAGCTATCCCACTTTCAAAGCAAGGGATCCCAGTTTTCCTGTTTGGGAAAATGACAACTTCTTCGTCATTCTAATCAAACCAGGATGAATCGCGATGTAAGAATCTTGATTTGGATACCTAAAATAGTAGAGACTCACCAGGAAGTTGAATAAATCTCATAGGAGTTAGGATGAAGAAGCTATCCCACTTTCAAAGCAAGGGATCCCAGTTTTCCTTTTTGGGAATATGACAACTTCTTCGTCATTCTAATCAAACCAGGATGAATCACGGTGTAAGAAGCTTGATTTGGATACATAAAGTAGTGGAGACTCACCAGGAAGTTGAATAAATCTCATAGGAGTTAGGATGAAGAAGCTATCCCACTTTCAAAGCAAGGGATCCCAGTTTTCCTGTTTGGGAATATGACAACTTCTTCGTCATTCTAATCAAACCAGGATGAGTCACGATGTAAGAAGCTTGATTTGGATACATAAAGTAGTGGATAATCACCAGGAAGTTGAATAAAATCATAGGAGTTAGGATGAAGAAGCTATCCCACTTTCAAAGCAAGGGATCCCAGTTTTCCTGTTTGGGAAAATGACAACTTCTTCGTCATTCTAATCAAACCAGGATGAATCCCGATGTAAGAATCTTGATTTGGATACATAAAATAGTGGAGACTCACCAGGAAGTTGAATAAATCTCATAGGAGTTAGGATGAAGAAGCTATCCCACTTTCAAAGCAAGGGATCCGCTTTTTCTGTTTGGGAATATGACAACTTCTTCGTCATTCTAATCAAACCAGGATGAATCGCGATGTAAGAAGCTTGATTTGGATACATAAAGTAGTGGAGACTCACAGAAAGTTGAATAAATCTCATAGGAGTTAGGATGAAGAAGCTATCCCACTTTCAAATCAGGTGATCCCAGTTTTCCTGTTTGGGAATATGACAACTTCTTCGTCATTCTAATCAAACGTGTAAGAAGCTTGATTTGGATACATAAAGTGGTGGAGAATCACCAGGAAGTTGAATAAATCTCATAGGAGTTAGGATGAAGAAGCTATCACACCTTCAAAGCAAGGGATCCCAGTTTTCCTTTTTGGGAATATGACAACTTCTTCGTCATTCTAATCAAACCAGGATGAGTCGCGATGTAAGAATCTTGATTTGGATACTAAAGTAGTGGAGACCACCAGGAAGTTGAATAAATCTCATAGGAGTTAGGATGAAGAAGCTATCCCACTTTCAAAGCAAGGGATCCCAGTTTTCCTGTTTGGGAATATGACAACTTCTTCGTCATTCTAATCAAACCAGGATGAGTCACGATGTAAGAAGCTTGATTTGGATACATAAAGTAGTGGATTATCACCAGGAAGTTGAATAAAATCATAGGAGTTAGGAAGAAGAAGCTATCCCACTTTCAAAGCAAGGGATCCCAGTTTTCCTATTTGGGAAATGACAACTACTTCGTTAGTCTAATCAAACCAGGATGAATCGCGATGTAAGAAACTTGATTTGGATACATAAAATAGTGGAGACTCACCAGGAAGTTGAATAAATCTCATAGGAGTTAGATGAAGAAGCTATCCCACTTTCAAAGCAAGGGATCCCAGTTTTTCTGTTTGGGAATATGACAACTTCTTCGTCATTCTAATCAAACCAGGATGAATCACGGTGTAAGAAGCTTGATTTGGATACAAAAGTAGTGGAGAATCACCAGGAAGTTGAATAAATCTCATAGGAGTTAGGATGAAGAAGCTATCCCACTTTCATAGCAAGGGATCCCAATTTTCCTGTTTGGGAATGTGACAACTTCTTCATCATTCTAATCAAACCAGGATGAGTCACGATGTAAGAAGCTTGATTTGGATACATAAAGTAGTGGATAATCACCAGGAAGTTGAATAAAAATCATAGGAGTTAGGATGAAGAAGCTATCCCACTTTCAAAGCATGGGATTCCAGTTTTCCTGTTTGGGAAAATGACAACTTCTTCGTCATTCTAATCAAACCAGGATAAATCGCGATGTAAGAAGCTTGATTTGGATACCTATAGTAGTGGAGACTCGCAAGGAAGTTGAATAAATCTAATAGGAGTTAGGATGAAGAACTATCCCACTTCAAATCAGGGATCCCAGTATTCCTGTTTGGGAATATGACAACTTCTTCGTCATTCTAATCAAACGTGTAAGAAGCTTGATTTGGATACATAAAGTGGTGGAGAATCACCAGGAAGTTGAATAAATCACATAGGAGTTAGGATGAAGAAGCTATCCCACTTCAAGCAAGGGATCCCAGTTTTCCTTTTTGGGAATATGACAACTTCGTCGTCATTCTAATCAAACCAGGATGAGTCGCGATGTAAGAATCTTGATTTGGATACATAAAATAGTAGAGACTCACCAGGAAGTTGAATAAATCTCATAGAAGTTAGGATGAAGAAGCTATCCCACTTTCAAAGCAAGGGATCCCAATTTTTCTGTTTGGGAATATGACAACTTCTTCGTCATTCAAATCAAACCAGGATGAGTCGCGATGTAAGAAGCTTGATTTGGATACATAAAGTAGTGGATTATCACCAGGAAGTTGAATAAAATCATAGGAGTTAGGATGAAGAAGCTATCCCACTTTCAAAGCACGAGATCCCAGTTTTCCTGTTTAGGAAAATGACAACTTCTTCGTCATTCTAATCAAACCAGGATGAATCGCGATGTAAGAATCTTGATTTGGATACATAAATAGTAGAGACTCACCAGGAAGTTGAATAAACTCATAGGAGTTAGGATGAAGAAACTATCTCACTTTCAAAGCAAGGGATCCCAATTTTTTGTTTGGGAATATGACAACTTCTTCGTCATTCTAATCAAACCAGGATGAATCACGGTGTAAGAAGCTTGATTTATATACAAAAAGTAGTGGAGAATCACCAGGAAGTTGAATAAATCTCATAGGAGTTAGGATGAAGAAGCTATCCACTTTCAAATCAGGTGATCCCAGTTTTCCTGTTTGGAATATGACAACTTCTTCGTCATTCTAATCAAACCAGGATGAATCACGGTGTAAGAAGCTTGATTTGGATACATAAAGTAGTGGAGAATCACCAGGAATTTGAATAAATCTCATAGGAGTTAGGATGAAGAAGCTATCCCACCTTCAAAGCAAGGGATCCCAGTTTTCCGTTTTGGGTATATGACAACTTCTTCGTCATTCTAATCAAACCAAGATGAGTCGCGATGTAAGAATCTTGATTTGGATACCTAAAATAGTAGAGACTCACCAGGAAGTTGAATAAATCTCATAGGAGTTAGGATGAGGAAGCTATCCCACTTTCAAAGCAAGGGATCTCAGTTTTCCTGTTGGGAATATGACAACTTCTTCGTCATTCTAATCAAGCCAGGATGAGTCACGATGTAAGAAGCTTGATTTGGATACATAAAGTAGTGGATAATCACCAGGAAGTTGAATAAAATCATAGGAGTTAGGATGAAGAAGCTATCCCACTTTCAAAGCAAGGGATTCCAGTTTTTCTGTTTGGGAAAATGACAACTTCTTCGTCATTCTAATCAAACCAGCATGAATCGCTATCTAAGAATCTTGATTTGGATACCTAAAATAGTAGAGACTCACCAGGAAGTTGAATAAATCTCATAAGAGTTAGGATGAAGAAGCTATCCCACTTTCAAAGCAAGGGATCCCAATTTTCTTGTTTGGGAATATGACAACTTCTTCGTCATTCTAATGAAACCAGGATGAGTCGTGATGTAAGAAGCTTAATTTGGATACATAAAGTAGTGTATAATCACCAGGAAGTTGAATAAAATCAAAGGAGTTAGGATGAAGAAGCTATCCCACTTTCAAAGCAAGGGATCCCAGTTTTCCTGTTTGGGAAAATGACAACTTCTTCGTCATTCTAATCAAACCAGGATGAATCGTGATGTAAGAATCTTGATTTGGATTTTAAAATAGTAGAGAAATCACCAGGAAGTGAATAAATCTCATAGGAGTTAGGATGAAGAAGCTATCCAATTACAAAGCAAGGGATCCCGATTTTTCTGTTTGGGAATATGACAACTTCTTCGTCATTCTAATCAACCAGGATAAATCGCGATGTAAGAAGCTTGATTTGGATACATAAGTAGTGGAGACTCACAAGGAAGTTGAATAAATCTAATAGGAGTTAGGATGAAGAAGCTATCTCACTGTCAAATCAGGTGATCCCAATTTCCTGTTTGAAATATGACAACTTTTCGTCATTCTAATCAAAGTGTAAGAAGCTTGATTTGGATACATAAAGTGGTGGAGAATCACCAGGAAGTTGAATAAATCATAGGAGTTAGGATGAAGAAGCTATCACACTTCAAAGCAAGGGATCCCAGTTTCTTTTTTGGGAATATGACAACTTCTTCGTCATTCTAATCAAACCAGGATGAGTCGCGATTGTAAGAATCTTGATTTGGATACATAAAATAGTAGAGACTCACCAGGAAGTTGAATAAATTCATAGGAGTTAGGATGAAGAAGCTATCCCACTTTCAAAGCAAGGGATCCCAGTTTTGTTTGGGAATATGACAACTTCTTCGTCATTCTAATCAAACCAGGGAGTCACGATGTAAGAAGCTTGATTTGGATACATAAAGTAGTGGATTATCCAGGAAGTTGAATAAAATCATAGGAGTTAGGATGAAGAAGCTATCCCACTTTCAAGCAAGATCCCAGTTTCTGTTTGGGAAAATGACAACTTCTTCGTCATTCTAATCAAACCGGATGAATCGCGATGTAAGACTTGATTTGGATACTAAAGTAGTAGGGACTCACAGGAAGTTGAATAAACCTATAGGAGTTAAGATGAAAGAAAACCATCCCAATCAAAGCAGGGATCCCAATTTTTCTTGTTTGGGAAAATGACAACTTCTTTGTCAT
>NC_063452.1:33966749-34007356 GCF_020379485.1 Brassica napus | reverse complement strand
TTCCAAACAGACACTGGGATCCCTGCTTTGAAAGTGGATAGCTTTTCATCTAACTCCTATGAGTTATTCAACTTCCTGTGATTCTCCACTATTTTTGTATCCAAATCAATTTTTACATCGCGACTCATCCTGGTTTGATTAGAATGACGAAGAAGTTGTCATTTTCCCAACAGGAAAACTGGGATCCCTTGCTTTGAAAGTGGGATAGTTCTTCATCCTAACTCCTATGAATTTATTCAACTTCCTGGTGATTGTCCACTACTTTATGTATCCAAATCACTTCTTACACTTACATCGCGATTCATCCTGGTTGATTAGAATGACGAAGAAGTTGTCATTTCCAAACAGGAAAACTGGGATCCCTTGCTTTGAAAGTGGGATAGCTTCTTCATCCTAACTCCTATGAATTTATTCAACTTCCTGGTGATCTCCACTACTTTGTGTATCCAAATCAAGCTTCTTACACCGTGATTCATCCTTGTTTGATTAGAATGACGAAGAAGTTGTCATATTCCCAAACATGAAAATTGGGATCCCTTGCTTTGAAAGTGGGATAGCTTCTTCATCCTAACTCCTATGAGATTTATTCAACTTCCTGGTGATTCTCCACTACTTTATGTATCCAAATCAAGCTTCTTACATCGAGACTCATCCTGGTTTGATTAGAATGACGAAGAAGTTGTCATATTCCCAAACAGGAAAACTGGGATCACCTGCTTTGAAAGTGGGATAGCTTCTTCATCCTAACTCCTATGAGATTTATTCAACTTCCTGGTGATTCTCCACTACTTTATGTATCCAAATCAAGCTTCTTTACACGTGATTCATCCTGGTTTGATTAGAATGACGAAGAAGTTGTCATATTCCCAAACAGAAAACTGGGATCCCTGCTTTGAAAGTGGGATAGCTTCTTCATCCTAACTCCTATGAGATTTATTCAACTTCCTGGTGATTGTCCACTACTTTATGTATCCAAATCAAGCTTCTTACATCGTGATTCATCCTGGTTTGATTAGAATGACGAAGAAGTTGTCATATTCCCAAACAGGAAAACTGGGATCCCTTGCTTTGAAAGTGGGATAGCTTCTTCATCCTAACTCCTATGAAATTTATTCAACTTCCTGGTGATTGTCCCTACTTTATGTATCCAAATCAAGCTTCTTACATCCCGACTCATCCTCCTGGTTTGATTAGAATGACGAAGAAGTTGTCATATTCCCAAACAGGAAATTGGGATCCCTTGCTTTGAAAGTGGGATAGCTTCTTCATCCTAACTCCTATGAGATTTATTCAACTTCCTGGTGATTTCACTACTTATGTATCCAAATCAAGCTTCGTACACCACGATTCATCCTGGTTTGATTAGAATGACGAAGAAGTTGTCATATTCCCAAACATGAAAACTGGGACCCCTTGCTTTGAAAGTGGGATAGCTTCTTCATCCTAACTCCTATGAGATTTATTCAACTTCCTGGTGATTCTCCACTACTTTATGTATCCAAATCAAGCTTCTTACATCGCGATTCATCCTGGTTTGATTAGAATGACGAAGAAGTTGTCATTTTCCCAACAGGAAAACTGGGATCCCTTGCTTTGAAAGTGGGATAGCTTCTTCATCCTAACTCCTATGAAATTTATTCAACTTCCTGGTGAGTCTCCACTACTTTATGTATCCAAATCAAGCTTCTTACATCGCGATTCATCCTGGTTTGATTAGAATGACGAAGAAGTTGTCTTTAATTTCAAATCCCAAACGAAAACTGGGATCCCTTGCTTTGAAAGTGATAGCTTTCTCCAATCTAGCTTCTTACAAAACCGTATTCATCCTGGTTTGATTAGAATGACGAAGAAGTTGTCATATTCCCAAACAGAAAACTGGGATCCCTGCTTTGAAAGTGGGATAGCTTCTTCATCCTAACTCCTATGAGATTTATTCAACTTCCTGGTGAGTCTCCACTACTTTATGTATCCAAATCAAGCTTCTTACATCGCGACTCATCCTGGTTTGATTAGAATGACGAGAAGTTGTCATATTCCCAAACAGGAAAACTGGGATCCCTGCTTTGAAAGTGGGATAGCTTCTTCATCCTAACTCCTATGAATTTATTCAACTTCCTGGTGATTCTCCACTACTTTATGTATCCAAATCAAGCTTCTTACATCGCGACTCATCCTGGTTTGATTAGAATGACGAAGAAGTTGTCATATTCCAAACAGGAAAATTGGAATCCCTTGCTTTGAAAATGGGATAGCTTCTTCATCCTAACTCCTATGAAATTTATTCAACTTCCTGGTGATTCTCCACTACTTTATGTATCCAAATCAAGCTTCTTACATCGCGACTCATCCTGGTTTGATTAGAATGACGAAGAAGTTGTCATTTCCCAAACGGAAACTGGGATCCCTTGCTTTGAAAGTGGGATAGCTTCTTCATCCTAACTCCTATGAAATTTATTCAACTTCCTGGTGATTGTCCACTACTTTATGTATCCAAATCAATTCTTACATCGCGATTCATCCTGGTTTGATTAGAATGACGAAGAAGTTGTCATATTCCCAACAAGAAACTGGGATCCCTTGCTTTGAAAGTGGATAGCTTCTTCATCCTAACTCCTATGAATTTATTCAACTTCCTGGTGATTGTCCACTACTTATGTATCCAAATCAAGCTTCTTACACCGTGATTCATCCTGGTTTGATTAGAATGACGAAGAAGTTGTCATATCCCAAACAGGAAAACTGGGATCCCTTGCTTTGAAAGTGGGATAGCTTCTTCATCCTAACTCCTATGAGATTTATTCAACTTCCTGGTGATCTCTACTACTTTATGTATCCAAATCAAGCTTCTTACATCGTGATTCATCCTGGTTTGATTAGAATGACGAAGAAGTTGTCATTTTCCCAAACAGGAAAACTGGGATCCCTTGCTTTGAAAGTGGGATCTTCTTCATCCTAACTCCTATGAGATTTATTCAACTTCCTGGTGATTCTCCACTACTTTATGTATCCAAATCAAGCTTCTTACATCGCGATTCATCCTGGTTTGATTAGAATGACGAAGAAGTTGTCATTTTCCCAAACAGGAAAACTGGGATCCCTTGCTTTGAAAGTGGGATAGCTTCTCATCATCCTAACTCCTATGAAATTTATTCAACTTCCTGGTGATTGTCCACTACTTTATGTATCCAAATCAAGCTTCTTACATCGCGATTCATCCTGGTTTGATTAGAATGACGAAGAAGTTGTCATATTCCCAAACAGAAAACTGGGATCCCTTGCTTTGAAAGTGGGATAGCTTCTTCATCCTAACTCCTATGAGATTTATTCAACTTCCTGTGATTGTCCACTACTTTATGTATCCAAATCAAGCTTCTTATATCGCGATTCATCCTGGTTTGATTAGAATGACAAAGAAGTTGTCATATTCCCAAACAGGAAAACTGGGATCCCTTGCTTTGAAAGTGGGATAGCTTCTTCATCCTAACTCCTATGAGATTTATTCAACTTCCTGGTGATTGTCCACTACTTTATGTATCCAAATCAAGCTTCTTACATCGCGATTCATCCTGGTTTGATTAGAATGACGAAGAAGTTGTCATATTTCCAAACAGAAAACTGGGATCCCTTGCTTTGAAAGTGGGATAGCTTCTTCATCCTAACTCCTATGAAATTTATTCAACTTCCTGGTGATTGTCCACTACCTTATGTATCCAAATCAAGCTTCTTACATCGCGACTCATCCTGGTTTGATTAGAATGACGAAGAAGTTGTCATATTCCCAAACAGGAAAACTGGGATCCCTGCTTTGAAAGTGGGATAGCTTCTTCATCTTAACTCCTATGAGATTTATTCAACTTCCTGGTTATTCTCCACTATTTTATGTATCCAAATCAAGCTTCTTACACCGTGATTCATCCTGGTTTGATTAGAATGACGAAGAAGTTGTCATTTTCCCAAACAGGAAAATTGGGATCCCTTGCTTTGAAAGTGGGATAGCTTCTTCATCCTAACTCCTATGAGATTTATTCAACTTCCTGGTGATTGTCCACTACTTTATGTATCCAAATCAAGCTTCTTACATCGCGATTCATCCTGGTTTGATTAGAATGCCGAAGAAGTTTCATTTTCCCAAACAGGAAAACTGGGATCCCTTGCTTTGAAAGTGGGATAGCTTCTTCATCCTAACTCCTATGAAATTTATTCAACTTTCTGGTGATTGTCCACTACTTTATGTATCCAAATCAAGCTTCTTACATCGCGACTCATCCTGGTTTGATTAGAATGACGAAGAAGTTGTCATATTCCCAACAGGAAAACTGGGATCCCTGCTTTGAAAGTGGGATAGCTTCTTCATCCTAACTCCTATGAGATTTATTCAACTTCCTGGTGAGTTCTCCTACTTTATGTATCCAAATCAAGCTTCTTACACCCGATTCATCCTGGTTTGATTAGAATGACGAAGAAGTTGTCATTTTCCCAGACAGGAAAACTGGGATCCCTTGCTTTGAAAGTGGGATGGCTTCTTCATCCTAACTCCTCTAAGATTTATTCAACTTCCTGGTGAGTCTCCACTACTTTATGTATCCAAATCAAGCTTCTTACATCATCGATTCATCCTGGTTTGATTAGAATGACGAAGAAGTTGTCATTTTCCAAACAGAAAACTGGGATCCCTTGCTTTGAAAGTGGGATAGCTTCTTCATCCTAACTCCTATGAAATTTATTCAACTTCCTGGTGATTGTCCACTACTTATGTATCCAAATCAAGCTTCTTACATCCCGACTCATCCTGGTTTGATTAGAATGACGAAGAAGTTGTCATATTCCCAAACAGGAAAACTGGGATCCCTTGCTTTGAAAGTGGGATAGCTTCATCCTAACTCCTATAAGATTTATTCAACTTCCTGGTGATTCTCCCTACTTTATGTATCCAAATCAAGCTTCTTACACCGTGATTCATCCTGGTTTGATTAGAATGACGAAGAAGTTGTCATATTCCCAAACAGGAAACTGGGATCCCTTGCTTTGAAAGTGGGATAGCTTCTTCATCATCCTAACTCCTATGAATTTATTCAACTTCCTGGTGATTGTCCACTACTTTATGTATCCAAATCAAGCTTCTTACATCGCGACTCATTGGTTTGATTAGAATGACGAAGAAGTTGTCATATTCCCAAACAGGAAAACTGGGATCCCTTGCTTTGAAAGTGGGTTAGCTTCTTCATCCTAACTCCTATGAGATTTATTCAACTTCCTAGTGATTCTCCACTACTTTATGTATCCAAATCAAAATTCTTACACCGTGATTCACCCTGGTTTGATTAGAATGACGAAGAAGTTGTCTTTTTCCCAAACAGGAAAACTGGATCCCTTGCTTTGAAAGTGGGATATTTCTTCATCCTAACTCCTATGAAATTTATTCAACTTCCTGGTGATTCTCCACTACTTTATGTATCCAAATCAAGCTTCTTACATCGCGATTAATCCTGGTTTGATTAGAATGACGAAGAAGTTGTCATTTTCCCAAACAGGAAAACTGGGATCCCTTGCTTTGAAAGTGGGATAACTTCTTCATCCTAACTCCTATGAACTCTATTCAACTTCCTGGTGATTATCCACTACTTTATGTATCCAAATCAATCTTCTACATCGCGATTCATCCTGGTTTGATTAGAATGACGAAGAAGTTGTCATATTTCCAAACAGAAAACTGGGATCCCTTTTTTGAAAGTGGGATAGCTTCTTCATCCTAACTCCTATGATTTATTCAACTTCCTGTGATTGTCCACTACTTTATGTATCCAAATCAAGCTTCTTACATCCCGACTCATCCTGGTTTGATTAGAATGACGAAGAAGTTGTCATATCCCAAACAGGAAATTGGGATCCCTTGCTTTGAAAGTGGGATAGCTTCTTCATCCTAACTCCTATGAGATTTATTCAACTTCCTGGTGATTCTCCACTACTTTATGTATCCAAATCAAGCTTCTTACACCGTGATTCATCCTGGTTTGATTAGAATGACGAAGAAGTTGTCATATTTCCAAACAGAAAAACTGGGATCCCTTGCTTTAAAAGTGGGATAGATTCTTCATCCTCACTCCTATGAGATTTATTCAACTTCCTGGTGAGTCCCACTACTTTTGTATCCAAATCAAGCTTCTACATACATGCGATTCATCCTGGTTTGATTAGAATGACGAAGAAGTTGTCATTTTCCAAACAGGAAAACTGGGATCCCTTGCTTTGAAAGTGGGATAGCTTCTTCATCCTAACTCCTATGAAATTTATTCAACTTCCTGGTGATTCCCACTACTTTATGTATCCAAATCAATTCTTACATCGCGATTCATCCTGGTTTGATTAGAATGACGAAGAAGTTGTCATATTCCCAAACAGAAAACTGGGATCCCTTGCTTTGAAAGTGGGATAGCTTCTTCATCCTAACTCCTATGAGATTTATTCCACTTCCTGGTGATTTTCCACTACTTTCTGTATTCAAATCAAGCTTCTTACACCGTGATTCATCCTGGTTTGATTAGAATGACGAAGAAGTTGTCATATTCCCAAAAGGAAATGGGGATCCCTTGCTTTGAAAGTGGGATAGCTTCTTCATCCTAACTCCTATGAATTTATTCAACTTCCTGGTGAGTCTCCACTACTTTATGTATCCAAATCAAGCTTCTTACATCGCGACTCATCCTGGTTTGATTAGAATGAAAGAAGTTGTCATATTCCAAAACAGGAAAACTGGCTCCTTTTCTTAAATTTAATTTCAACTTCCCGGTGAGTCTCCACTACTTTATTATATCCAAATCAAGCTTCTTACATCGCGATTCATCCTGGTTTGATTAGAATGACGAAGAAGTTGTCATTTTCCCAAACAGGAAAACTGGGATCCCTTGCTTTGAAAGTGGGATAGCTTCTTCATCCTAACTCCTATGAAATTTATTCAACTTCCTGGTGATTGTCCACTACTTTATGTATCCAAATCAAGCTTCTTACATCGCGACTCATCCTGGTTTGATTAGAATGACGAAGAAGTTGTCATATTCCCAAACAGGAAAACTGGGATCCCTTGCTTTGAAAGTGGGATAGCTTCTTCATCATCCTAACTCCTATGAATTTATTCAACTTCCTGGTGATTGTCCACTACTTTATGTATCCAAATCAAGCTTCTTACACCGTGATTCATCCTGGTTTGATTAGAATGAAGAAGTTGTTATATTCCAAACAGGAAAACTGGGATCCCTTGCTTTGAAAGTGGGATAGCTTCTTCATCCTAACTCCTATGAGATTTATTCAACTTCCTGGTGAGTCTCCACTACTTTATGTATCCAAATCAAGCTTCTTACACCGTGATTCATCCTGGTTTGATTAGAATGAGGAAGAAGTTGTCATTTTCCCAAACAGGAAACTGGGATCCCTTGCTTTGAAAGTGGGATAGCTTCTTCATCCTAACTCCTATGAGATTTTATTCAACTTCCTGGTGATTCTCCACTACTTTATGTATCCAAACCAAGCTTCTTACATCGTGATTCATCCTGGTTTGATTAGAATGACGAAGAAGTTGTCATTTTTCCAAACAGGAAAACTGGGATCCCTTGCTTTGAAAGTGGGATAGCTTCTTCATCCTAACTCCTATGAAATTTATTCAACTTCCTGGTGATTGTCCACTACTTTATATATCCAAATCAAGCTTCTTACATCGCGATTCATCCTGGTTTGATTAGAATGACGAAGAAGTTGTCATATTCCCAAACAGGAAAACTGGGATCCCTTGCTTTGAAAGTGGGATAGCTTCTTCATCCTAACTCCTATGAAATTTATTCAACTTCCTGGTGATTGTCCACTACTTTATGTATCCAAATCAAGCTTCTTACATCCGATTCATCCTGGTTTGATTAGAATGACGAAGAAGTTGTCATTTTCCCAAACAGGAAAACTGGGATCCCTTGCTTTGAAAGTGGGATAGCTTCTTCATCCTAACTCCTATGAATTTATTCAACTTCCTGGTGATTTCCACTACTTTATGTATCCAAATCAAGCTTCTTACATCGCGATTCATCCTGGTTTGATTAGAATGACGAAGAAGTTGTCATATTCCCAAACAGAAAACTGGGATCCCTTGCTTTGAAAGTGGGATAGCTTCTTCATCCTAACTCCTATGAGATTTATTCAACTTCCTGGTGATTGTCCACTACTTTATGTATCCAAATCAAGCTTCTTACATCGCGATTCATCCTGTTTGATTAGAATGACGAAGAAGTTGTCATTTTCCCAAACAGGAAAATTGGGATCCCTTGCTTTGAAAGTGGGATAGCTTCTTCATCCTAACTCCTATGAGATTTATTCAACTTCCTGGTTGGTCTCCACTACTTTATGTATCCAAATCAAGCTTCTTACATCGCGATTCATCCTGGTTTGATTAGAATGACGAAGAAGTTTCATTTTCCCAAACAGAAAACTGGGATCCCTTGCTTTGAAAGTGGGATAGCTTCTTCATCCTAACTCCTATGAAATTTATTCAACTTCCTGGTGATTGTCCACTACTTTATGTATCCAAATCAAGCTTCTTACATCGCGACTCATCCTGGTTTGATTAGAATGACGAAGAAGTTGTCATATTCCCAAACAGGAAAACTGGGATCCCTGCTTTGAAAGTGGGATAGCTTCTTCATCCTAACTCCTATGAGATTTATTCAACTTCCTGGTGATTCTCCACTACTTTATGTATCCAAATCAAGCTTCTTACACCGTGATTCATCCTGGTTTGATTAGAATGACGAAGAAGTTGTCATTTTCCCAAACAGGAAAATTGGGATCCCTTGCTTTGAAAGTGGGATAGCTTCTTCATCCTAACTCCTATGAGATTTATTCAACTTCCTGGTGATTTCCACTACTTTATGTATCCAAATCAAGCTTCTTACATCGCGATTCATCCTGGTTTGATTAGAATGACGAAGAAGTTGTCATTTTCCCAAACAGGAAAACTGGGATCCCTTGCTTTGAAAGTGGGATAGCTTCTTCATCCTAACTCCTATGAAATTTATTCAACTTCCTGGTGATTGTCCACTACTTTATGTATCCAAATCAAGCTTCTTACATCGTGACTCATCCTGGTTTGATTAGAATGACGAAGAAGTTGTCATATTCCCAAACGGAAAACTGGGATCCCTTGCTTTGAAAGTGGGATAGCTTCTTCATCCTAACTCCTATGAGATTTATTCAACTTCCTGGTGATTATCCACTACTTTATGTATCCAAATCAAGATTCTTACATCGCGACTCATCCTGGTTTGATTAGAATGACGAAGAAGTTGTCATATTCCCAAACAGGAAAACTGGGATCCCTTGCTTTGAAAGTGGGATAGATTCTTCATCCTAACTCCTATGAAGATTTATTCAACTTCCTGGTGATTCTCCACTACTTTATGTATCCAAATCAAGCTTCTTACACCGTGATTCATCCTGGCTTGATTAGAAGGACGAAGAAGTTGTCATATTCCCAAACAGGAAACTGGGATCCCTTGCTTTGAAAGTGGGATAGCTTCTTCATCCTAACTCCTATGAAATTTATTCAACTTCCTGGTGATTGTCCACTACTTTATGTATCCAAATCAAGCTTCTTACATCGCGACTCATCCTGGTTTGATTAGAATGACGAAGAAGTTGTCATATTCCCAAACAGAAAAACTGGGATCCCTGCTTTGAAAGTGGGATAGTTTCTTCATCCTAACTCCTATGAGATTTATTCAACTTCCTGGTGAGTCTCCACTACTTTATGTATCCAAATCAAGCTTCTTACACCGATTCATCCTGGTTTGATTAGAATGACGAAGAAGTTGTCATTTTCCCAAACAGGAAAATTGGATCCCTTGCTTTGAAAGTGGGATAGCTTCTTCATCCTAACTCCTATGAGATTTATTCAACTTCCTGGTGAGTCTCCACTACTTTATGTATCCAAATCAAGCTTCTTACATCGCGATTCATCCTGGTTTGATTAGAATGACGAAGAAGTTGTCATTTTCCCAAACAGGAAAACTGGGATCCCTTGCTTTGAAAGTGGGATAGCTTCTTCATCCTAACTCCTATGAAATTTATTCAACTTCCTGGTGATTGTCCACTACTTTATGTATCCAAATCAAGCTTCTTACATCGCGACTCATCTTGGTTTGATTAGAATGACGAAGAAGTTGTCATATTCCCAAACGAGAAAACTGGGATCTCTTGCTTTGAAAGTGGGATAGCTTCTTCATCCTAACTCCTATGAAATTTATTGAACTTCCTGGTGATTGTCCACTACTTTATGTATCCAAATCAAGCTTCTTACATCCCGATTCATCCTGGTTTGATTAGAATGACGAAGAAGTTGTCATATTTCCAAACAGGAAAACTGGGATCCCTTGTTTGAAAGTGGGATAGCTTCTTCATCCTAACTCCTATGAGATTTATTCAACTTCCTGGTGATTCTCCACTACTTTATGTATCCAAATCAAGCTTCTTACACCGTGATTCATCCTGGTTTGATTAGAATGACGAAGAAGTTGTCATATTCCCAAACAGGAAAACTGGGATCCCTTGCTTTGAAAGTGGGATAGTTTCTTCATCCTAACTCCTATGAGATTTATTCAACTTCCTGGTGATTCTCCACTACTTTATGTATCCAAATCAAGCTTCTTACATCGCGATTCATCCTGGTTTGATTAGAATGACGAAGAAGTTGTCATATTCCCAAACAGGAAAACTGGGATCCCTGCTTTGAAAGTGGGATAGCTTCTTCATCCTAACTCCTATGAAATTTATTCAACTTCCTGGTGATTCTCCACTACTTTATGTATCCAAATCAAGATTTTTACATCGCGACTAGTCCTGGTTTGATTAGAATGACGAAGAAGTTGTCAAATTCAAAAACAGGAAAACTAGGATCCCTTGCTTTGAAAGTGGGATAGCTTCTTTATACTAACTCCAATGAAATTTATTCAACTTCCCGGTGAGTCTCCACTACTTTATGTATCCAAATCAAGCTTTTTACATCGCGATTCATCCTGGTTTGATTAGAATGAGGAAGAAGTTGTCATTTTCCCAAACAAGAAAACTGGGATCCCTTGCTTTGAAAGTGGGATAGATTCTTCATCCTAACTCCTATGAATTTATTCAACTTCCTGGTGATTGTCCACTACTTTATGTATCCAAATCAAGCTTCTTACATCGCGATTCATCCTGGTTTGATTAGAATGACGAAGAAGTTGTCATATTCCCAAACAGGAAAACTGGGATCCCTTGCTTTGAAAGTGGGATAGCTTCTTCATCCTAACTCCTATGAGATTTATTCAACTTCCTGGTGATTGTCCACTACTTTATGTATCCAAATCAAGCTTCTTACACCGTGATTCATCCTGGTTTGATTAGAATGACGAAGAAGTTGTCATATTCCCAAACAGGAAAACTGGGATCCCTGCTTTGAAAGTGGGATAGCTTCTTCATCCTAACTCCTATGAGATTTATTCAACTTCCTGGTGATTCTCCACTACTTTATGTATCCAAATCAAGCTTCTTACACCGTGATTCATCCTGGTTTGATTAGAATGACGAAGAAGTTGTCATTTTCCCAAACAGGAAAACTGGGATCCCTTGCTTTGAAAGTGGGATAGCTTCTTCATCCTAACTCCTATGAGATTTATTCAACTTCCTGGTGATTCTCCACTACTTTATGTATCCAAATCAAGCTTCTTACATCGCGATTCATCCTGGTTTGATTAGAATGACGAAGAAGTTGTCATTTTCCCAAACAGGAAAACTGGGATCCCTTGCTTTGAAAGTGGGATAGCTTCTTCATCCTAACTCCTATGAAATTTATTCAACTTCCTGGTGATTGTCCACTACCTTATGTATCCAAATCAAGCTTCTTACATCGCGACTCATCCTGGTTTGATTAGAATGACGAAGAAGTTGTCATATTCCCAAACAGGAAAACTGGGATCCCTTGCTTTGAAAGTGGGATAGCTTCTTCATCCTAACTCCTATGAGATTTATTCAACTTCCTGGTGATTCTCCACTACTTTATGTATCCAAATCAAGCTTCTTACATCGCGATTCATCCTGGTTTGATTAGAATGACGAAGAAGTTGTCATTTTCCCAAACAGGAAAACTGGGATCCCTTGCTTTGAAAGTGGGATAGCTTCTTCATCCTAACTCCTATGAAATTTATTCAACTTCCTGGTGATTGTCCACTACTTTATGTATCCAAATCAAGCTTCTTACATCGCGACTCATCCTGGTTTGATTAGAATGACGAAGAAGTTGTCATATTCCCAAACAGGAAAACTGGGATCCCTGCTTTGAAAGTGGGATAGCTTCTTCATCCTAACTCCTATGAGATTTATTCAACTTCCTGGTGAGTCTCCACTACTTTATGTATCCAAATCAAGCTTCTTACACCGTGATTCATCCTGGTTTGATTAGAATGACGAAGAAGTTGTCATTTTCCCAAACAGGAAAATTGGGATCCCTTGCTTTGAAAGTGGGATAGCTTCTTCATCCTAACTCCTATGAGATTTATTCAACTTCCTGGTGATTCTCCACTACTTTATGTATCCAAATCAAGCTTCTTACATCGTGATTCATCCTGGTTTGATTAGAATGACGAAGAAGTTGTCATTTTCCCAAACAGAAAACTGGGATCCCTTGCTTTGAAAGTGGGATAGCTTCTTCATCCTAACTCCTATGAAATTTATTCAACTTCCTGGTGATTGTCCACTACTTTATGTATCCAAATCAAGCTTCTTACATCGTGACTCATCCTGGTTTGATTAGAATGACGAAGAAGTTGTCATATTTCCAAACAAAAAACTTGGATCCCTTGCTTTGAAAGTGGGATAGCTTCTTCATCCTAACTCCTATGACATTTATTCAACTTCCTAGTGATTGTCCACTACTTTATGTATCCAAATCAAGCTTCTTACATCGCGACTCATCCTGGTTTGATTAGAATGACAAAGAAGTTATCATATTCCCAAACAGGAAAATGGGATCCCTTGCTTTGAAAGTGGGATAGCTTCTTCATCCTAACTCCTATGAGATTTATTCAACTTCCTGGTGATTCTCCACTACTTTATGTATCCAAATCAAGCTTCTTACACCGTGATTCATCCTGGTTTGATTAGAATGACGAAGAAGTTGTCATATTCCCAAACAGGAAACTGGGATCCCTTGCTTTAAAAGTGGGATAGCTTCTTCATCCTAACTCCTATGAAATTTATTCAACTTCCTGGTGATTGTCCACTACTTTATGTATCCAAATCAAGCTTCTTACATCGCGACTCATCCTGGTTTGATTAGAATGACGAAGAAGTTGTCATATTCCCAAACAGGAAAACTGGGATCCCTGCTTTGAAAGTGGGATAGCTTCTTCATCCTAACTCCTATGAGATTTATTCAACTTCCTGGTGAGTCTCCACTACTTTATGTATCCAAATCAAGCTTCTTACACCGTGATTCATCCTGGTTTGATTAGAATGACGAAGAAGTTGTCATTTTCCCAAACAGGAAAATGGGATCCCTTGCTTTGAAAGTGGGATAGCTTCTTCATCCTAACTCCTATGAGATTTATTCAACTTCCTGGTGATTCTCCACTACTTTATGTATCCAAATCAAGCTTCTTACATTGCGATTCATCCTGGTTTGATTAGAATGACGAAGAAGTTGTCATTTTCCCAAACAGGAAAACTGGGATCCCTTGCTTTGAAAGTGGGATAGCTTGTTCATCCTAACTCCTATGAAATTTATTCAACTTCCTGGTGATTGTCCACTACTTTATGTATCCAAATCAAGCTTCTTACATCGCGACTCATCCTGGTTTGATTAGAATGACGAAGAAGTTGTCATATTTCCAAACAGAAAACTGGGATCCCTTGCTTTGAAAGTGGGATAGCTTCTTCATCCTAACTCCTATGAAATTTATTCAACTTCCTGGTGATTGTCCACTACTTTATGTATCCAAATCAAGCTTCTTACATCCCGACTCATCCTGGTTTGATTAGAATGACGAAGAAGTTGTCATATTTCCAAACAGGAAAACTGGGATCCCTTGTTTGAAAGTGGGATAGCTTCTTCATCCTAACTCCTATGAGATTTATTCAACTTCCTGGTGATTCTCCACTACTTTATGTATCCAAATCAAGCTTCTTACACCGTGATTCATCCTGGTTTGATTAGAATGACGAAGAAGTTGTCATATTCCCAAACAGGAAAACTGGGATCCCTTGCTTTGAAAGTGGGATAGCTTCTTCATCCTAACTCCTATGAGATTTATTCAACTTCCTGGTGATTCTCCACTACTTTATGTATCCAAATCAAGCTTCTTACATCGCGATTCATCCTGGTTTGATTAGAATGACGAAGAAGTTGTCATTTTCCCAAACAGAAAACTGGGATCCCTTGCTTTGAAAGTGGGATAGCTTCTTCATCCTAACTCCTATGAAATTTATTCAACTTCCTGGTGATTCTCCACTACTTTATGTATCCAAATCAAGCATCTTACATCGCGATTCATCCTGGTTTGATTAGAATGACGAAGAAGTTGTCATTTTCCCAAACAGGAAAACTGGGATCCCTTGCTTTGAAAGTGGGATAGCTTCTTCATCCTAACTCCTATGAAATTTATTCAACTTCCTGGTGATTGTCCACTACTTTATGTATCCAAATCAAGCTTCTTACATCGCGACTCATCCTGGTTTGATTAGAATGACGAAGAAGTTGTCATATTCCCAAACAAAAAACTGGGATCCCTTGCTTTGAAAGTGGGATAGCTTCTTCATCCTAACTCCTATGACATTTATTCAACTTCCTGGTGATTGTCCACTACTTTATGTATCCAAATCAAGCTTCTTACACCGTGATTCATCCTGGTTTGATTAGAATGACGAAGAAGTTGTCATATTCCCAAACAGGAAAACTGGGATCCCTGCTTTGAAAGTGGGATAGCTTCTTCATCCTAACTCCTATGAGATTTATTCAACTTCCTGGTGAGTCTCCACTACTTTATGTATCCAAATCAAGCTTCTTACACCGTGATTCATCCTGGTTTGATTAGAATGACGAAGAAGTTGTCATTTTCCCAAACAGGAAAATTGGGATCCCTTGCTTTGAAAGTGGGATAGCTTCTTCATCCTAACTCCTATGAGATTTATTCAACTTCCTGGTGATTCTCCACTACTTTATGTATCCAAATCAAGCTTCTTACATCGTGATTCATCCTGGTTTGATTAGAATGACGAAGAAGTTGTCATTTTCCCAAACAGGAAAACTGGGATCCCTTGCTTTGAAAGTGGGATAGCTTCTTCATCCTAACTCCTATGAAATTTATTCAACTTCCTGGTGATTGTCCACTACTTTATGTATCCAAATCAAGCTTCTTACATCGCGATTCATCCTGGTTTGATTAGAATGACGAAGAAGTTGTCATATTCCCAAACAGGAAAACTGGGATCCCTTGCTTTGAAAGTGGGATAGCTTCTTCATCCTAACTCCTATGACATTTATTCAACTTCCTGGTGATTGTCCACTACTTTATGTATCCAAATCAAGCTTCTTACATCCGATTCATCCTGGTTTGATTAGAATGACGAAGAAGTTGTCATTTTCCCAAACAGGAAAACTGGGATCCCTTGCTTTGAAAGTGGGATAGCTTCTTCATCCTAACTCCTATGAAATTTATTCAACTTCCTGGTGATTGTCCACTACTTTATGTATCCAAATCAAGCTTCTTACATCGCGATTCATCCTGGTTTGATTAGAATGACGAAGAAGTTGTCATATTCCCAAACAGAAAACTGGGATCCCTTGCTTTGAAAGTGGGATAGCTTCTTCATCCTAACTCCTATGAGATTTATTCAACTTCCTGGTGATTCTCCACTACTTTATGTATCCAAATCAAGCTTCTTACACCGCGATTCATCCTGGTTTGATTAGAATGACGAAGAAGTTGTCATTTCCCAAACAGGAAAACTGGGATCCCTTGCTTTGAAAGTGGGATAGCTTCTTCATCCTAACTCCTATGAGATTTATTCAACTTCCTGGTGATTCTCCACTACTTTATGTATCCAAATCAAGCTTCTTACATCGCGATTCATCCTGGTTTGATTAGAATGACGAAGAAGTTGTCATTTTCCCAAACAGGAAAACTGGGATCCCTTGCTTTGAAAGTGGGATAGCTTCTTCATCCTAACTCCTATGAAATTTATTCAACTTCCTGGTGATTGTCCACTACTTTATGTATCCAAATCAAGCTTCTTACATCGCGATTCATCCTGGTTTGATTAGAATGACGAAGAAGTTGTCATATTCCCAAACAAGAAAATTAGGATCCCCTGCTTTGAAAGTAGGATAGCTTCTTCATCCTAACTCCTATGAGATTTATTCAACTTCCTGGTGATTCTCCACTACTTTATGTATCCAAATCAAGCTTCTTACATCGTGATTCATCCTGGTTTGATTAGAATGACGAAGAAGTTGTCATTTTCCCAAACAGGAAAATGGGATCCCTTGCTTTGAAAGTGGGATAGCTTCTTCATCCTAACTCCTATGAGATTTATTCAACTTCCTGGTGATTCTCCACTACTTTATGTATCCAAATCAAGCTTCTTACATCGTGATTCATCCTGGTTTGATTAGAATGACGAAGAAGTTGTCATTTTCCCAAACAGGAAAACTGGGATCCCTTGCTTTGAAAGTGGGATAGCTTCTTCATCCTAACTCCTATGAAATTTATTCAACTTCCTGGTGATTGTCCACTACTTTATGTATCCAAATCAAGCTTCTTACATCGTGACTCATCCTGGTTTGATTAGAATGACGAAGAAGTTGTCATATTCCCAAACAAAAAACTGGGATCCCTTGCTTTGAAAGTGGGATAGCTTCTTCATCCTAACTCCTATGACATTTATTCAACTTCCTGGTGATTGTCCACTACTTTATGTATCCAAATCAAGCTTCTTACATCGCGACTCATCCTGGTTTGATTAGAATGACGAAGAAGTTGTCATATTCCCAAACAGGAAAACTGGGATCCCTTGCTTTGAAAGTGGGATAGCTTCTTCATCCTAACTCCTATGAGATTTATTCAACTTCCTGGTGATTCTCCACTACTTTATGTATCCAAATCAAGCTTCTTACACCGTGATTCATCCTGGTTTGATTAGAATGACGAAGAAGTTGTCATATTCCCAAACAGGAAACTGGGATCCCTTGCTTTGAAAGTGGGATAGCTTCTTCATCCTAACTCCTATGAAATTTATTCAACTTCCTGGTGATTGTCCACTACTTTATGTATCCAAATCAAGCTTCTTACATCGCGACTCATCCTGGTTTGATTAGAATGACGAAGAAGTTGTCATATTCCCAAACAGGAAAACTGGGATCCCTGATTTGAAAGTGGGATAGCTTCTTCATCCTAACTCCTATGAGATTTATTCAACTTCCTGGTGAGTCTCCACTACTTTATGTATCCAAATCAAGCTTCTTACACCGTGATTCATCCTGGTTTGATTAGAATGACGAAGAAGTTGTCATTTTCCCAAACAGGAAAATTGGGATCCCTTGCTTTGAAAGTGGGATAGCTTCTTCATCCTAACTCCTATGAGATTTATTCAACTTCCTGGTGAGTCTCCACTACTTTATGTATCCAAATCAAGCTTCTTACATCGCGATTCATCCTGGTTTGATTAGAATGACGAAGAAGTTGTCATTTTCCCAAACAGGAAAACTGGGATCCCTTGCTTTGAAAGTGGGATAGCTTCTTCATCCTAACTCCTATGAAATTTATTCAACTTCCTGGTGATTGTCCACTACTTTATGTATCCAAATCAAGCTTCTTACATCGCGATTCATCCTGGTTTGATTAGAATGACGAAGAAGTTGTCATATTTCCAAACAGAAAACTGGGATCCCTTGCTTTGAAAGTGGGATAGCTTCTTCATCCTAACTCCTATTACATTTATTCAACTGGTGATTGTCCACTACTTTATGTATCCAAATCAAGCTTCTTACATCCCGACTCATCCAGATTTGATTAGAATGACGAAGAAGTTGTCATATTTCCAAACGGGAAAATTGGGATCCCTTTGTTTGAAAGTGGGATAGCTTCTTCATCCTAACTCCTATGAGATTTATTCAACTTCCTGGTGAGTCTCCACTATTTTATGTATCCAAATCAAGCATCTTACATCGCGATTCATACTGGTTTGATTAGACTGACGAAGCAGTTGTCATTTTCCCAAACAGAAAACTGGGATCCCTTGCTTTGAAAGTGGGATAGCTTCTTCATCCTAACTCCTATGAAATTTATTCAACTTCCTGGTGATTGTCCACTACTTTATGTATCCAAATCAAGCTTCTTACATCGCGACTCATCCTGGTTTGATTAGAATGACGAAGAAGTTGTCATATTCCCAAACAGGAAAACTGGGATCCCTTGCTTTGAAAGTGGGATAGCTTCTTCATCCTAACTCCTCTGACATTTATTCAACTTCCTGGTGATTGTCCACTACTTTTGTATCCAAATCAATCTTCTTACATCCCGACTCATCCTGGTTTGATTAGAATGACGAAGAAGTTGTCATTTTCCCAAACATGAAAACTGGGATCCCTTGCTTTGAAAGTGGGATAGCTTCTTCATCCTAACTCCTATGAAATTTATTCAACTTCCTGGTGATTGTCCACTACTTTATGTATCCAAATCAAGCTTCTTACATCGCGACTCATCTTGGTTTGATTAGAATGACGAAGAAGTTGTCATATTCCCAAACAAGAAAACTGGGATCCCTTTCTTTAAAAGTGGGATGGCTTCTTCATCCTAACTCCTATGAGATTTATTCAACTTCCTGGTGATTCTCCACTACATTATGTATCCAAATCAAGCTTCTTACACCGTGATTCATCCTGGTTTGATTAGAATGACGAAGAAGTTGTCAAATTCCCAAACAGGAAAACTGGGATCCCTTTTGAAAGTGGGATAGCTTTTCATCCTAACTCCTATGAGATTTATTCAACTTCCTGGTGATTCTCCACTACTTTATGTATCCAAATCAAGATTCTTACATCGCGACTCATCCTGGTTTGATTAGAATGACGAAGAAGTTGTCATATTCCCAAACAGGAAAACTGGGATCCCTTGCTTTGAAAGTGGGATAGCTTCTTCATCCTAACTCCTATGAAATTTATTCAACTTCCTGGTGAGTCTCCACTACTTTATGTATCCAAATCAAGCTTCTTACATCGCGATTCATCCTGGTTTGATTAGAATGACGAAGAAGTTGTCATTTTCCCAAACAAAAACTGGGATCCCTTGCTTTGAAAGTGGGATAGCTTCTTCATCCTAACTCCTATGAAATTTATTCAACTTCCTGGTGATTGTCCACTACTTTATGTATCCAAATCAAGCTTCTTACATCGCGACTCATCCTGGTTTGATTAGAATGACGAAGAAGTTGTCATATTCCCAAACAGGAAAACTGGGATCCCTTGCTTTGAAAGTGGGATAGCTTCTTCATCCTAACTCCTATGACATTTATTCAACTTCCTGGTGATTGTCCACTACTTTATGTATCCAAATCAAGCTTCTTACACCGTGATTCACCCTGGTTTGATTAGAATGACGAAGAAGTTGTCATATTCCCAAACAGGAAAACTGGGATCCCTGCTTTGAAAGTGGGATAGCTTCTTCATCCTAACTCCTATGAGATTTATTCAACTTCCTGGTGATCTCCACTACTTTATGTATCCAAATCAAGCTTCTTACACGTGATTCATCCTGGTTTGATTAGAATGACGAAGAAGTTGTCATTTTCCCAAACAGGAAAATTGGATCCCTTGCCTTGAAAGTGGGATAGCTTCTTCATCCTAACTCCTATGAGATTTATTCAACTTCCTGGTGATTCTCCACTACTTTATGTATCCAAATCAAGCTTCTTACATCGTGATTCATCCTGGTTTGATTAGAATGACGAAGAAGTTGTCATTTTCCCAAACAGGAAAACTGGGATCCCTTGCTTTGAAAGTGGGATAGCTTCTTCATCCTAACTCCTATGAAATTTATTCAACTTCCTGGTGATTGTCCACTACCTTATGTATCCAAATCAAGCTTCTTACATCGCGACCCATCCTGGTTTGATTAGAATGACGAAGAAGTTGTCATATTCCCAAACAGGAAAACTGGGATCCCTTGCTTTGAAAGTGGGATAGCTTCTTCATCCTAACTCCTATGAGATTTATTCAACTTCCTGGTGATTGTCCACTACTTTATGTATCCAAATCAAGCTTCTTACATCCCGACTCATCCTGGTTTGATTAGAATGACGAAGAAGTTGTCATATTCCCAAACAGGAAAACTGGGATCCCTTGCTTTGAAAGTGGGATAGCTTCTTCATCCTAACTCCTATGAGATTTATTCAACTTCCTGGTGATTCTCCACTACATTATGTATCCAAATCAAGCTTCTTACACCGTGATTCATCCTGGTTTGATTAGAATGACGAAGAAGTTGTCATATTCCCAAACAGGAAAACTGGGATCCCTTGCTTTGAAAGTGGGATAGCTTCTTCATCCTAACTCCTATGAAATTTATTCAACTTCCTGGTGATTGTCCACTACTTTATGTATCCAAATCAAGCTTCTTACATCGCGACTCATCCTGGTTTGATTAGAATGACGAAGAAGTTGTCATTTTCCCAAACAGGAAAACTGGGATCCCTTGCTTTGAAAGTGGGATAGCTTCTTCATCCTAACTCCTATGAAATTTATTCAACTTCCTGGTGATTGTCCACTACTTTATGTATCCAAATCAAGCTTCTTACATCGCGATTCATCCTGGTTTGATTAGAATGACGAAGAAGTTGTCATTTTCCCAAACAGGAAAACTGGGATCCCTTGCTTTGAAAGTGGGATAGCTTCTTCATCCTAACTCCTATGAAATTTATTCAACTTCCTGGTGATTGTCCACTACTTTATGTATCCAAATCAAGCTTCTTACATCGCGACTCATCCTGGTTTGATTAGAATGACGAAGAAGTTGTCATATTCCCAAACAGAAAACTGGGATCCCTTGCTTTGAAAGTGGGATAGCTTCTTCATCCTAACTCCTATGAGATTTATTCAACTTCCTGGTGATTCTCCACTACTTTATGTATCCAAATCAAGCTTCTTACACCGGATTCATCCTGGTTTGATTAGAATGACGAAGAAGTTGTCATATTCCCAAACAGGAAAACTGGGATCCCTGCTTTGAAAGTGGGATAGCTTCTTCATCCTAACTCCTATGAGATTTATTCAACTTCCTGGTGATTCTCCACTACTTTATGTATCCAAATCAAGATTCTTACATCGCGACTCATCCTGGTTTGATTAGAATGACGAAGAAGTTGTCATATTCCCAAACAGGAAAACTGGGATCCCTTGCTTTGAAAGTGGGATAGCTTCTTCATCCTAACTCCTATGAAATTTATTCAACTTCCTGGTGATTGTCCACTACTTTATGTATCCAAATCAAGCTTCTTACATCGCGACTCATCCTGGTTTGATTAGAATGACGAAGAAGTTGTCATATTCCCAAACAGGAAAACTGGGATCCCTTGCTTTGAAAGTGGGATAGCTTCTTCATCCTAACTCCTATGAAATTTATTCAACTTCCTGGTGATTGTCCACTACTTTATGTATCCAAATCAAGCTTCTTACATCGCGACTCATCCTGGTTTGATTAGAATGACGAAGAAGTTGTCATATTCCCAAACAGAAAACTGGGATCCCTTGCTTTGAAAGTGGGATAGCTTCTTCATCCTAACTCCTATGAGATTTATTCAACTTCCTGGTGATTCTCCACTACTTTATGTATCCAAATCAAGCTTCTTACACCGTGATTCATCCTGGTTTGATTAGAATGACGAAGAAGTTGTCATATTCCCAAACAGGAAAACTGGGATCACCTGATTTGAAAGTGGGATAGCTTCTTCATCCTAACTCCTATGAGATTTATTCAACTTCCTGGTGAGTCTCCACTACTTTATGTATCCAAATCAAGCTTCTTACACCGTGATTCATCCTGGTTTGATTAGAATGACGAAGAAGTTGTCATTTTCCCAAACAGGAAAATTGGGATCCCTTGCTTTGAAAGTGGGATAGCTTCTTCATCCTAACTCCTATGAGATTTATTCAACTTCCTGGTGAGTCTCCACTACTTTATGTATCCAAATCAAGCTTCTTACATCGTGATTCATCCTGGTTTGATTAGAATGACGAAGAAGTTGTCATTTTCCCAAACAGGAAAACTGGGATCCCTTGCTTTGAAAGTGGGATAGCTTCTTCATCCTAACTCCTATGAAATTTATTCAACTTCCTGGTGATTGTCCACTACTTTATGTATCCAAATCAAGCTTCTTACATCGCGACTCATCCTGGTTTGATTAGAATGACGAAGAAGTTGTCATATTCCCAAACAGGAAAACTGGGATCCCTTGCTTTGAAAGTGGGATAGCTTCTTCATCCTAACTCCTATGAGATTTATTCAACTTCCTGGTGATTGTCCACTACTTTATGTATCCAAATCAAGCTTCTTACATCCCGACTCATCCTGGTTTGATTAGAATGACGAAGAAGTTGTCATATTCCCAAACAGGAAAACTGGGATCCCTTGCTTTGAAAGTGGGATAGCTTCTTCATCCTAACTCCTATGAGATTTATTCAACTTCCTGGTGATTCTCCACTACTTTATGTATCCAAATCAAGCTTCTTACATCGTGATTCATCCTGGTTTGATTAGAATGACGAAGAAGTTGTCATATTCCCAAACAGGAAAACTGGGATCCCTTGCTTTGAAAGTGGGATAGCTTCTTCATCCTAACTCCTATGAAATTTATTCAACTTCCTGGTGATTGTCCACTACTTTATGTATCCAAATCAAGCTTCTTACATCGCGACTCATCCTGGTTTGATTAGAATGACGAAGAAGTTGTCATATTCCCAAACAGGAAAACTGGGATCCCTTGCTTTGAAAGTGGGATAGCTTCTTCATCCTAACTCCTATGACATTTATTCAACTTCCTGGTGATTGTCCACTACTTTATGTATCCAAATCAAGCTTCTTACACCGTGATTCATCCTGGTTTGATTAGAATGACGAAGAAGTTGTCATATTCCCAAACAGGAAAACTGGGATCACCTGATTTGAAAGTGGGATAGCTTCTTCATCCTAACTCCTATGAGATTTATTCAACTTCCTGGTGATTCTCCACTACTTTATGTATCCAAATCAAGCTTCTTACACCGTGATTCATCCTGGTTTGATTAGAATGACGAAGAAGTTGTCATTTTCCCAAACAGGAAAATTGGGATCCCTTGCTTTGAAAGTGGGATAGCTTCTTCATCCTAACTCCTATGAGATTTATTCAACTTCCTGGTGATTCTCCACTACTTTATGTATCCAAATCAAGCTTCTTACATCGTGATTCATCCTGGTTTGATTAGAATGACGAAGAAGTTGTCATTTTCCCAAACAGGAAAACTGGGATCCCTTGCTTTGAAAGTGGGATAGCTTCTTCATCCTAACTCCTATGAAATTTATTCAACTTCCTGGTGATTGTCCACTACTTTATGTATCCAAATCAAGCTTCTTACATCGCGACTCATCCTGGTTTGATTAGAATGACGAAGAAGTTGTCATATTCCCAAACAGAAAACTGGGATCCCTTGCTTTGAAAGTGGGATAGCTTCTTCATCCTAACTCCTATGACATTTATTCAACTTCCTGGTGATTGTCCACTACTTTATGTATCCAAATCAAGCTTCTTACATCCCGACTCATCCTGGTTTGATTAGAATGACGAAGAAGTTGTCATATTCCCAAACAGGAAAATTGGGATCCCTTGCTTTGAAAGTGGGATAGCTTCTTCATCCTAACTCCTATGAGATTTATTCAACTTCCTGGTGATTCTCCACTACTTTATGTATCCAAATCAAGCTTCTTACACCGTGATTCATCCTGGTTTGATTAGAATGACGAAGAAGTTGTCATATTCCCAAACAGGAAAACTGGGATCCCTTGCTTTGAAAGTGGGATAGCTTCTTCATCCTAACTCCTATGAAATTTATTCAACTTCCTGGTGATTGTCCACTACTTTATGTATCCAAATCAAGCTTCTTACATCGCGATTCATCCTGGTTTGATTAGAATGACGAAGAAGTTGTCATTTTCCCAAACAGGAAAACTGGGATCCCTTGCTTTGAAAGTGGGATAGCTTCTTCATCCTAACTCTTATGTCATTTATTCAACTTTCTGGTGATTGTCCACTACTTTATGTATCCAAATCAATATTCATACATCGCAACTCATCTGAGTTTGATTAGAATGACGAAGAAGTTGTCATTTTCCCAAACAAGAAAACTGGGATCCCTTGCTTTGAAAGTGGGATAGAATGAAGAAGAAGTCGTTATATTCTCACACAGGAAAATTCGGAATACCTGACTTGAAAGTGGGATTGCTTTTTCATCCTAACTCCTATGAGTTTATTCAACTTCCTGTTGAGTCTCCACTATTTTATGTATCCAAATAAAGCTTCTTACATCGCGATTCATCCTGGTTTGATTAGAATGACGAAGGAGTTGTCATTTTGCCAAACAGGAAAACTGGGATCCTTGCTTTGAAAGTGGGATAGCTTCTTCATCCTAACTCCTATGAAATTTATTCAACTTCCTGGTGATTGTCCACTACTTTATGTATCCAAATCAAGCTTCTTACATCGCGACTCATCCTGGTTTGATTAGAATGACGAAGAAGTTGTCATATTCCCAAACAGGAAAACTGGGATCCCTTGCTTTGAAAGTGGGATAGCTTCTTCATCCTAACTCCTATGAAATTTATTCAACTTCCTGGTGACTGTCCACTACTTTATGTATCCAAATCAAGCTTCTTACATCGGACTCATCCTGGTTTGATTAGAATGACGAAGAAGTTGTCATATTCCCAAACAGGAAAACTGGGATCCCTTGCTTTGAAAGTGGGATAGCTTCTTCATCCTAACTCCTATGAGATTTATTCAACTTCCTGGTGATTCTCCACTACTTTATGTATCCAAATCAAGCTTCTTACATCGCGATTCATCCTTGTTTGATTAGAATGACGAAGAAGTTGTCATATTCCCAAACAGGAAAACTGGGATCCCTGCTTTGAAAGTGGGATAGCTTCTTCATCCTAACTCCTATGAGATTTATTCAACTTCCTGGTGATTCTCCACTACTTTATGTATCCAAATCAAGCTTCTTACATCGCGACTCATCCTGGTTTGATTAGAATGACGAAGAAGTTGTCATATTCCCAAACAGGAAAACTGGGATCCCTTGCTTTGAAAGTGAGGTAGCTTCTTCATCCTAACTCCTATGAGATTTATTCAACTTCCTGGTGATTCTCCACTACTTTATGTATCCAAATCAAGCTTCTTACATCCGTGATTCATCCTGGTTTGATTAGAATGACGAAGAAGTTGTCATATTCCCAAACAGGAAAACTGGGATCCCTGCTTTGAAAGTGGGATAGCTTCTTCATCCTAACTCCTATGAGATTTATTCAACTTCCTGGTGATTCTCCACTACTTTATGTATCCAAATCAAGCTTCTTACATCCGATTCATCCTGGTTTGATTAGAATGACGAAGAAGTTGTCATTTTCCCAAACAGGAAAACTGGGATCCCTGCTTTGAAAGTGGGATAGCTTCTTCATCCTAACTCCTATGAGATTTATTCAACTTCCTGGTGATCTCCACTACTTTATGTATCCAAAACAAGCTTCTTACATCGCGATTCATCCTGGTTTGATTATAATGACGGAGAAGTTGTCATATTCCCAAACAGGAAAACTGGGATCCTTAGCTTTGAAAGTGGGATAGCTTCTTCATCCTAACTCCTATGAATTTATTCAACTTCCTGGTGATTGTCCACTACTTTATGTATCCAAATCAAGATTCTTACATCGCGACTCATCCTGGTTTGATTAGAATGACAAAGAAGTTGTCATATTCCCAAACAGGAAAACTGGGATCCCTTGCTTTGAAAGTGGGATAGCTTCTTCATCCTAACTCCTATGAAATTTATTCAACTTCCTGGTGATTGTCCCTACTTTATGTATCCAAATCAAGCTTCTTACATCCCGATTCATCCTGGTTTGATTAGAATGACGAAGAAGTTGTCATATAAACAGGAAAATGGGATCCCTTGCTTTGAAAGTGGGATAGCTTCTTCATCCTAACTCCTATGAGATTTATTCAACTTCCTGGTGATTCTCCACTACTTTATGTATCCAAATCAAGCTTCTTACATCGCGATTCATCCTGGTTTGATTAGAATGACGAAGAAGTTGTCATTTTCCCAAACAGAAAAACTGGGATCCCTTGCTTTGAAAGTGGGATAGCTTCTTCATCCTAACTCCTATAAAATTTATTCAACTTCCTGGTGATTGTCTACTACTTTATGTATCCAAATCAAGCTTCTTACATCCGATTCATCCTGGTTTGATTAGAATGACGAAGAAGTTGTCATATTCCCAAACAGGAAAATTGGGACCCTTTGCTTTGAAAGTGGGATAGCTTCTTCATCCTAACTCCTATAAAATTTATTCAACTTTCTGGTGAGTCTCCACTACTTTATGTATCCAAATCAAGCTTCTTACATCGACACTCATCATGGTTTGATTAGAATGACGAAGAAGTTGTCATATTCCCAAACAGGAAAACTGGGATCCCTGCTTTGAAAGTGGGATAGCTTCTTCATCCTAACTCCTATGATTTATTCAACTTCCTGGTGATTCTCCACTACTTTATGTATCCAAATCAAGCTTTTTACATCGCGACTCATCTTGGTTTGATTAGAATGACGAAGGAGTTGTCATATTCCCAAACAGAAAAACTGGGATCCTTGCTTTGAAAGTGGGATAGTTTCTTCATCCTAACTCCTATGAAATTTATTCAACTTCCTGGTGATTGTCCACTACTTTATGTATCCAAATCAAGCTTCTTACATCGCGACTCATCTTGGTTTGATTAGAATGACGAAGAAGTTGTCATATTCCCAAACAGGAAAACTGGGATCCCTTGCTTTGAAAGTGGGATAGCTTCTTCATCCTAACTCCTATGAAATTTATTCAACTTCCTGGTGATTGTCTCCTACTTTATGTATCCAAATAAAGCTTCTTACATCCCGACTCATCCTGGTTTGATTAGAATGACGAAGAAGTTGTCATATAAACATGAAAATTGGGACCCCTTGCTTTGAAAGTGGGATAGCTTCTTCATACTAACTCCTATGAGATTTATTCAACTTCCTGTTGATTCTTCACTACTTAATGTATCGAAATCAAGCTTCTTACATCGCGATTCATCCTGTTTTGATTAGAATGACGAAGAAGTTGTCATTTTCCCAAACAGAAAAACAGGGATCCCTTGCTTTGAAAGTGGGATAGCTTCTTCATCCTAACTCCTATGAAATTTATTCAACTTCCTGGTGATTGTCCACTACTTTATGTATCCAAATCAAGCTTCTTACATCGCGACTCATCCTGGTTTGATTAGAATGACGAAGAAGTTGTCATATTCCCAAACAGGAAAACTGGGATCCCTTGCTTTGAAAGTGGGATAGCTTCTTCATCCTAACTCCTATGAAATTTATTCAACTTCCTGGTGATTCTCCACTACTTTATGTATCCAAATCAAGCTTCTTACATCGCGATTCATCCTGGTTTGATTAGAATGACGAAGAAGTTGTCATTTTCCCAAACAGGAAAACTGGGATCCCTTGCTTTGAAAGTGGGATAGCTTCTTCATCCTAACTCCTATGAAATTTATTCAACTTCCTGGTGATTCTCCACTACTTTATGTATCCAAATCAAGCTTCTTACATCGCGATTCATCCTGGTTTGATTAGAATGACGAAGAAGTTGTCATTTTCCCAAACAGGAAAACTGGGATCCCTTGCTTTGAAAGTGGGATAGCTTCTTCATCCTAACTCCTATGAAATTTATTCAACTTCCTGGTGATTCTCCACTACTTTATGTATTCAAATCAAGATTCTTACACCGTGCTTTATCCTGGTTTGATTAGAATGACGAAGATATTGTTATATTTCCAAACAGGAAAACTGGGATCCCTGCTTTGAAAGTGGGATAGCTTCTTCATCCTAACTCCTATGAGATTTATTCAACTTCCTGGTGAGTCTCCACTACTTTATGTATCCAAATCAAGCTTCTTACATCGTGATTCATCCTGGTTTGATTAGAATGACGAAGAAGTTGTCATTTTCCCAAACAGGAAAACTGGGATCCCTTGCTTTGAAAGTGGGATAGCTTCTTCATCCTAACTCCTATGAAATTTATTCAACTTCCTGGTGATTGTCCACTACTTTATGTATCCAAATCAAGCTTCTTACATCGCGACTCATCCTGGTTTGATTAGAATGACGAAGAAGTTGTCATATTCCCAAACAGAAAACTGGGATCCCTTGCTTTGAAAGTGGGATAGCTTCTTCATCCTAACTCCTATGAAATTTATTCAACTTCCTGGTGATTGTCCACTACTTTATGTATCCAAATCAAGCTTCTTACATCCCGACTCATCCTGGTTTGATTAGAATGACGAAGAAGTTGTCATATTCCCAAACAGGAAAACTGGGATCCCTTGCTTTGAAAGTGGGATAGCTTCTTCATCCTAACTCCTATGAGATTTATTCAACTTCCTGGTGATTCTCCACTACTTTATGTATCCAAATCAAGCTTCTTACACCGTGATTCATCCTGGTTTGATTAGAATGACGAAGAAGTTGTCATATTCCCAAACAGGAAAACTGGGATCCCTTGCTTTGAAAGTGGGATAGCTTCTTCATCCTAACTCCTATGAAATTTATTCAACTTCCTGGTGATTGTCCACTACCTTATGTATCCAAATCAAGCTTCTTACATCGCGACCCATCCTGGTTTGATTAGAATGACGAAGAAGTTGTCATATTCCCAAACAGGAAAACTGGGATCCCTGCTTTGAAAGTGGGATAGCTTCTTCATCCTAACTCCTATGAGATTTATTCAACTTCCTGGTGAGTCTCCACTACTTTATGTATCCAAATCAAGCTTCTTACACCGTGATTCATCCTGGTTTGATTAGAATGACGAAGAAGTTGTCATTTTCCCAAACAGGAAAACTGGGATCCCTTGCTTTGAAAGTGGGATAGCTTCTTCATCCTAACTCCTATGAGATTTATTCAACTTCCTGGTGAGTCTCCACTACTTTATGTATCCAAATCAAGCTTCTTACATCGCGATTCATCCTGGTTTGATTAGAATGACGAAGAAGTTGTCATTTTCCCAAACAGGAAAACTGGGATCCCTTGCTTTGAAAGTGGGATAGCTTCTTCATCCTAACTCCTATGAAATTTATTCAACTTCCTGGTGATTGTCCACTACTTTATGTATCCAAATCAAGCTTCTTACATCGCGACCCATCCTGGTTTGATTAGAATGACGAAGAAGTTGTCATATTCCCAAACAAGAAAACTGGGATCCCTTGCTTTGAAAGTGGGATAGCTTCTTCATCCTAACTCCTATGAAATTTATTCAACTTCCTGGTGATTGTCCACTACTTTATGTATCCAAATCAAGCTTCTTACATCCCGACTCATCCTGGTTTGATTAGAATGACGAAGAAGTTGTCATATTCCCAAACAGGAAAACTGGGATCCCTTGCTTTGAAAGTGGGATAGCTTCTTCATCCTAACTCCTATGAGATTTATTCAACTTCCTGGTGATTCTCCACTACTTTATGTATCCAAATCAAAATTCTTACACCGTGATTCATCCTGGTTTGATTAGAATGACGAAGAAGTTGTCATATTCCCAAACAGGAAAACTGGGATCCCTTGCTTTGAAAGTGGGATAGCTTCTTCATCCTAACTCCTATGAAATTTATTCAACTTCCTGGTGATTCTCCACTACTTTATGTATCCAAATCAAGCTTCTTACATCGCGATTCATCCTGGTTTGATTAGAATGACGAAGAAGTTGTCATTTTCCCAAACAGGAAAACTGGGATCCCTTGCTTTGAAAGTGGGATAGCTTCTTCATCCTAACTCCTATGAAATTTATTCAACTTCCTGGTGATTCTCCACTACTTTATGTATCCAAATCAAGCTTCTTACACCGTGATTCATCCTGGTTTGATTAGAATGACGAAGAAGTTGTCATATTTCCAAACAGGAAAACTGGGATCACCTGATTTGAAAGTGGGATAGCTTCTTCATCCTAACTCCTATGAGATTTATTCAACTTCCTGGTGAGTCTCCACTACTTTATGTATCCAAATCAAGCTTCTTACATCGTGATTCATCCTGGTTTGATTAGAATGACGAAGAAGTTGTCATTTTCCCAAACAGGAAAACTGGGATCCCTTGCTTTGAAAGTGGGATAGCTTCTTCATCCTAACTCCTATGAGATTTATTCAACTTCCTGGTGAGTCTCCACTACTTTATGTATCCAAATCAAGCTTCTTACATCGCGATTCATCCTGGTTTGATTAGAATGACGAAGAAGTTGTCATTTTCCCAAACAGGAAAACTGGGATCCCTTGCTTTGAAAGTGGGATAGCTTCTTCATCCTAACTCCTATGAAATTTATTCAACTTCCTGGTGATTCTCCACTACTTTATGTATCCAAATCAAGCTTCTTACATCGTGATTCATCCTGGTTTGATTAGAATGACGAAGAAGTTGTCATATTTCCAAACAGGAAAACTGGGATCCCTGCTTTGAAAGTGGGATAGCTTCTTCATCCTAACTCCTATGAGATTTATTCAACTTCCTGGTGAGTCTCCACTACTTTATGTATCCAAATCAAGCTTCTTACATCGCGATTCATCCTGGTTTGATTAGAATGACGAAGAAGTTGTCATTTTCCCAAACAGGAAAACTGGGATCCCTTGCTTTGAAAGTGGGATAGCTTCTTCATCCTAACTCCTATGAAATTTATTCAACTTCCTGGTGATTGTCCACTACTTTATGTATCCAAATCAAGCTTCTTACATCGCGACTCATCCTGGTTTGATTAGAATGACGAAGAAGTTGTCATATTCCCAAACAGAAAACTGGGATCCCTTGCTTTGAAAGTGGGATAGCTTCTTCATCCTAACTCCTATGAATTTATTCAACTTCCTGGTGATTGTCCACTACTTTATGTATCCAAATCAAGCTTCTTACATCCGACTCATCCTGGTTTGATTAGAATGACGAAGAAGTTGTCATATTCCCAAACAGGAAAATTGGGATCCCTTGCTTTGAAAGTGGGATAGCTTCTTCATCCTAACTCCTATGAGATTTATTCAACTTCCTGGTGATTCTCCACTACTTTATGTATCCAAATCAAGCTTCTTACACCGTGATTCATCCTGGTTTGATTAGAATGACGAAGAAGTTGTCATATTCCCAAACAGGAAAACTGGGATCCCTTGCTTTGAAAGTGGGATAGCTTCTTCATCCTAACTCCTATGAAATTTATTCAACTTCCTGGTGATTGTCCACTACCTTATGTATCCAAATCAAGCTTCTTACATCGCGATTCAGCCTGGTTTGATTAGAATGACGAAGAAGTTGTTTATTCCCAAACAGGAAAACTGGGATCCCTGCTTTGAAAGTGGGATAGCTTCTTCATCCTAACTCCTATGAGATTTATTCAACTTCCTGGTGAGTCTCCACTACTTTATGTATCCAAATCAAGCTTCTTACACCGTGATTCATCCTGGTTTGATTAGAATGACGAAGAAGTTGTCATTTTCCCAAACAGGAAAACTGGGATCCCTTGCTTTGAAAGTGGGATAGCTTCTTCATCCTAACTCCTATGAGATTTATTCAACTTCCTGGTGAGTCTCCACTACTTTATGTATCCAAATCAAGCTTCTTACATCGCGATTCATCCTGGTTTGATTAGAATGACGAAGAAGTTGTCATTTTCCCAAACAGGAAAACTGGGATCCCTTGCTTTGAAAGTGGGATAGCTTCTTCATCCTAACTCCTATGAAATTTATTCAACTTCCTGGTGATTGTCCACTACTTTATGTATCCAAATCAAGCTTCTTACATCGCGATTCATCCTGGTTTGATTAGAATGACGAAGAAGTTGTCATATTCCCAAACAGAAACTGGGATCCCTTGCTTTGAAAGTGGGATAGCTTCTTCATCCTAACTCCTATGACATTTATTCAACTTCCTGGTGATTGTCCACTACTTTATGTATCCAAATCAAGCTTCTTACATCCGACTCATCCTGGTTTGATTAGAATGACGAAGAAGTTGTCATATTCCCAAACAGGAAAATGGGATCCCTTGCTTTGAAAGTGGGATAGCTTCTTCATCCTAACTCCTATGAGATTTATTCAACTTCCTGGTGATTCTCCACTACTTTATGTATCCAAATCAAGCTTCTTACACCGTGATTCATCCTGGTTTGATTAGAATGACGAAGAAGTTGTCATATTCCCAAACAGGAAAACTGGGATCCCTTGCTTTGAAAGTGGGATAGCTTCTTCATCCTAACTCCTATGAAATTTATTCAACTTCCTGGTGATTGTCCACTACTTTATGTATCCAAATCAAGCTTCTTACATCGCGATTCATCCTGGTTTGATTAGAATGACGAAGAAGTTGTCATATTCCCAAACAGGAAAACTGGGATCCCTGCTTTGAAAGTTGTATAGTTTCTTCATCCTAACTCGTATGAGATTTATTCAACTTCCTGGTGATTCTCCACTATTTTATGTATCCAAATCAAGCTTCTTACACCGTGATTCATCCTGGTTTGATTAGAATGACGAAGAAGTTGTCATTTTCCCAAACAGGAAAACTGGGATCCCTTGCTTTGAAAGTCGGATAGCTTCTTCATCCTAACTCCTATGAGATTTATTCAACTTCCTGGTGATTCTCCACTACTTTATGTATCCAAATCAAGCTTCTTACATCGCGATTCATCCTGGTTTGATTAGAATGACGAAGAAGTTGTCATTTTCCCAAACAGGAAAACTGGGATCCCTTGCTTTGAAAGTGGGATAGCTTCTTCATCCTAACTCCTATGAAATTTATTCAACTTCCTGGTGATTGTCCACTACTTTATGTATCCAAATCAAGCTTCTTACATCGCGACTCATCCTGGTTTGATTAGAATGACGAAGAAGTTGTCATATTCCCAAACAGGAAAACTGGGATCCCTTGCTTTGAAAGTGGGATGGCTTCTTCATCCTAACTCCTATGAGATTTATTCAACTTCCTGCTGATTCTCCACTACATTATGTATCCAAATCAAGCTTCTTACACCGGGATTCATCGTGGTTTGATTAGAATGACGAAGAAGTTGTCATATTCCCAACAGGAAAACTGGGATCACTTGCTTTGAAAGTGGGATAGCTTCTTCATCCTAACTCCTATGAATTTATTCAACTTCCTGTGATTCTCCACTACTTTATGTATCCAAATCAAGATTCTTACATCGCGACTCATCCTGGTTTGATTAGAATGACGAAGAAGTTGTCATATTCCCAAACAGGAAAACTGGGATCCCTTGCTTTGAAAGTGGGATAGCTTCTTTATCCTAACTCCTATGAAATTTATTCAACTTCTCGGTGAGTCTCCACTACTTTATGTATCCAAATCAAGCTTCTTACATCGCGATTCATCCTGGTTTGATTAGAATGACGAAGAAGTTGTCATTTTCCCAAACAGGAAAACTGGGATCCCTTGCTTTGAAAGTGGGATAGCTTCTTCATCCTAACTCCTATGAAATTTATTGAACTTCCTGGTGATTTTATCCAAATCAAGATTTTACATTGCTACTCATCTTGGTTTGATTAAAATGACGAAGAAGTTGTCATATTCCCAAACAAAAAAATTGGAATCCCTTGCTTTGAAAGTGGGATAGCTTCTTCATCCTAACTCCTATGACATTTATTCAAATTCCTGGTTAGTCTCCACTATTTTATGTATCCAAATCAAGCATCTTACATCGCGATTCATTCCGGTTTGATTAGACTAACGAAGCAGTTATCATTTTCCCAAATAGGAAAAATCAGATCCCTTGCTTTGAAAGTGGGATAGCTTCTTCATCCTAACTCCTATGAAATTTATTCAACTTCCTGGTGATTGTCCACTACTTTATGTATCCAAATCAAGCTTCTTACATCCCGACTCATCCTGGTTTGATTAGAATGACGAAGAAGTTGTCATATTCCCAAACAGGAAAACTGGGATCCCTTGCTTTGAAAGTGGGATAGCTTCTTCATCCTAACTCCTATGAAATTTATTCAACTTCCTGGTGATTGTCCACTACTTTATGTATCCAAATCAAGCTTCTTACATGTGATTCATCCTGGTTTGATTAGAATGACGAAGAAGTTGTCATATTCCAAACAGGAAAACTGGGATCACCTGATTTGACAGTGGGATAGCTTCATCATCCTAACTCCTATGAGATTTATTCAACTTCCTGGTGAGTCTCCACTATTTTATGTATCCAAATCAAGCTTCTTACACCGTGATTCATCCTGGTTTGATTAGAATGACGAAGAAGTTGTCATTTTCCCAAACAGGAAAACTGGGATCCCTTGCTTTGAAAGTGGGATAGCTTCTTCATCCTAACTCCTATGAGATTTATTCAACTTCCTGGTGAGTCTCCACTACTTTATGTATCCAAATCAAGCTTCTTACATCGCGATTCATCCTGGTTTGATTAGAATGACGAAGAAGTTGTCATTTTCCCAAACAGGAAAACTGGGATCCCTTGCTTTGAAAGTGGGATAGCTTCTTCATCCTAACTCCTATGAAATTTATTCAACTTCCTGGTGATTCTCCACTACTTTATGTATCCAAATCAAGTTTCTTACACCGTGATTCATCCTGGTTTGATTAGAATGACGAAGAAGTTGTCATATTCCCAAACAGAAAAACTGGGATCCCTGCTTTGAAGTGGGATAGCTTCTTCATCCTAACTCCTATGAGATTTATTCAACTTCCTGGTGATTCTCCACTACTTTATGTATCCAAATCAAGCTTCTTACACCGTGATTCATCCTTGTTTGATTAGAATGACGAAGAAGTTGTCATTTTCCAAAACAGGAAAATTGGGATCCCTTGCTTTGAAAGTGGGATAGCTTCTTCATCCTAACTCCTATGAGATTTATTCAACTTCCTGGTGAGTCTCCACTACTTTATGTATCCAAATCAAGCTTCTTACATCGCGATTCATCCTTGTTTTATTTGTATGACGAACAAGTTGTCATTTTCCCAAACAGGAAAACTGGGATCCCTTTCTTTGAAAGTGGGATAGCTTCTTCATCCTAACTCCTATGAAATTTATTGAACTTCCTGGTGATTTTCCACTACTTTATGTATCCAAATAATTATCCCAAACAGGAAAACTAGGATCCCTTGCTTTGAAAGTGGGATAGCTTTTTCATCCTAACTCCTATGACATTTATTCAACTTCCTGGTGATTGTCCACTACTTTATGTATCCAAATCAAGATTCTAACGTCGCGACTCATCTTAGTTTGATTAGAATGACGAACAAATTGTCGTATTCCCAAACAAGGAAACTGGGATCCCTTGCTTTGAAAGTGGGATGGCTTCTTCATCCTAACTCCTATGACATTTATTCAACTTCCTGGTGATTGTCCACTACTTTATGTATCCAAATCAAGCTTCTTACATCCCGACTCATCCTGGTTTGATTAGAATGACGAAGAAGTTGTCATATTCCCAAACAGGAAAATTGGGATCCCTTGCTTTGAAAGTGGGATAGCTTCTTCATCCTAACTCCTATAAGATTTATTCAACTTCCTGGTGATTCTCCACTACATTATGTATCCAAATCAAGCTTCTTACACCATGATTCATCCTGGTTTGATTAGAATGACGAAGAAGTTGTCATATTCCCAAACAGGAAAACTGGGATCCCTTGCTTTGAAAGTGGGATAGCTTCTTCATCCTAACTCCTATGAAATTTATTGAACTTCCTGGTGATTGTCCACTACTTTATGTATCCAAATCAAGATTCTTACATCGCGACTCATCTTAGTTTGATTAGAATGACGAAGAAGTTGTTTTGAAAGTGGGATAACTTCTTCATCTTAACTCCTATGACATTTATTCAACTTCCTGGTGATTGTCCACTACTTTATGTATCCAAATCAAGCTTCTTACACCGTGATTCATCATTGTTTGATTAGAATGAAGAAGAAGTTTTTATATTCCCAAAAAGAAAAACTGGGATCTCCTGATTTGACAGTGTGATAACTTCTTCATCCTAACTCCTATGATATTTATTTCACTTCCTGGTGAGTCCCCACTACTTTATGTATCCAAATCAAGCTTCTTACATCGACACTCATCATGGTTTGATTAGAATGACGAAGAAGTTGTCATATTCCTAAACAGGAAAAGTCGGATCACCTGATTTGAAAGTGGGATTGCTTTTTCATCCTAACTCCAATGAGTTTATTCAACTTCCTGTTGAGACTCCACTATTTTATGGATCCAAATCAAGATTTTTACATCGCGACTCATCCTGGTTTGATTAGAATGACGAAGAAGTTGTAATTTTTCCAAACATGAAAACTGGGATCCCTTGCTTTGAAAGTGGGATAGCTTCTTCATCCTACCTCCTATAAAATTTATTCAACTTCCTGGTGAGTCTCCACTACTTAATGTATCCAAATCATGCTTATTACATCATGATTCATCCTGTTTTGATTAGAATGACGAAGAAGTTGTCATTTTCCCAAACAGAAAAACTGGGATCCCTTACTTTGAAAGTCGGATAGCTTCTTCATCCTAACTCCTATGAAATTTATTGAACTTCCTGGTAATTATCCACAACTTTATGTATCCAAATCAAGATTCTTAATCGCGACTCATCCTGGTTTGATTAGAATGACGAAGAAGTTGTCATATTCCCAAACAGGAAAACTGGGATCCCTTGCTTTGAAAGTGGGATATCTTCTTCATCCTAACTCCTATGACATTTATTCAACTTCCTTGTTGGGGTCAAAAATGGTTACGACGAAGTTAACGTCCAAATCCCCCAAGAAGAAAAAACGTAGAAAACTTCTTCGACAAATATTTTTTCGAAATAGATTCTTCTTTGCGAAAAACTTTGCGGAAGAAACACGAATCATCTGACAAGAGCTCGAGAAGGATCGTTACGCAGCGACCAAACACGTGCTCCGCTCGGTCGCCACGTAGCGACCGAGTTCGAGCCAAAGCTCAGTCCCTACGTAGCGACCAAACGTCCATTCCGCTCGGTCGCTACGTAGCGACCGATCGCTCGCTCGGTCGCTACGTAGCGACCAAGCTCGAACCAAAGTTCGGTCGCTACGTAGCGACCGAGCTCTTCCGAAACGTCGATACGACATCAGTCCATGCATTCTCGTCTACCCTTCGATGCTATCCCCCGAATACCATAGCGAACCCATCGCACATTCCCCGCCATTTCTAAGTTATCAATCAAATTTTACCGTAAAAACCGCGGAAAGTTTATTCTTTATCGAAAGAAGCCGCGGAAACCACATGTCGGTTTACGCTTGGTTCGCAAGGGAAGATAAGTGTCAAGTTTCCGCGGATAAATACGAAATTTTGAAGATAATTACGAAGATCGGAAAAAATGGTATATCTCAATTTTTATGCTATGGCGGCTTTAGGACAGAAGAGGAAAAGTGTAAACTGACCTTGGAGCCAGTATATAAAGGGTCCTAGGCGAGAGGCGTGAGGGGAGACTTTTTCAGAGAAAACTTAGCACTTAGAGCAGTTAGGCAACTTAGCCGTCTTAGGGTTGCTAGAACTAGGAATCTCGCCGACAGCTCTCGAGCCCAGGCTTATACCTTGTTGTAAACGCTCATACGCAAATTCGGAGTAAGACTTCTCTTTGCTCTCTTCTTACGATTTTTATACTTCTTCGTTGTCATTATTGTGTTCTGATTTGCTTGGCGTGTGGTACTAGCAGATATCCATGACCTCTGGGAAATTAGGGTTTTCCTAGTTTCCTTATTTAAACGGAAATCGACAGTGCGAATTTCGGTTCCCACAGTTTGGCACTAGAAGGAGGGGGGTACAGATCAATCTAACCCGCAAAAACCACTCAACGATCAGGAACGATATACAAGAATCAATGTGCGTGAACGTCATCTCGTTCAAGGGGGGACCAACGGTCGATCGAGCAAAACCTCGAAACGATCTCCTTGTTATCGAACTGACGATCCGAGATATCGACGTTGCAAGGGTGCTAATCGACACCGGAAGTTCGGCCGATATCATCTTCAAAGATTCTCTCGAGAAAATGGGCATTGATCAATTCAAAATCGTGAAATACCCTAGCCCACTACTGGGACTTTCGGGAGAAACGACCATGGCCTACGGATCGATTAATCTCGCAGTCAAAGCCGGAACCGTGACAAGAGTCATAGAGTTTCTAGTTGTTGACCGTCATGCATCTTACAACGTTATCATGGGAATGCCATGGTTGAACGCCATGCGCGCCACCCCATCCACATACCATCTTTGCCTCAAGTTTCCAACCCCTAACGGAATCGAGGTAATATGGGGAAACCCAAGAGTATCACAGGTGTGTTACGCCGCAGAACAAAAACGAAAAAGACCAGACCTCGAGACCGTTCCTAGAAAACGGAGAAAAAGGTCTCTGACCAAGGTTCGCTAAGTCAAGATTCGGCTGAACTCTACTGGCAGTCTCGTAACATCGCGGCCCTAGAGGAAAAACGCGAACCAACTTGCGAGCCTATGGTCACAGTCTATCTCGACGAAGCATCTCCGGAACGATGCGTCGAAATCGGAGCCAATCTCCGCGAGCCTTTGAGGACAGAGCTTGTAACCTGTCTAAAAAAGAACCTCAATACTTTCGCATGGGCCGCAAAAGATATGCCAGGGATTGACATTGACATAACATGTCACGAATTAAATATCGATCAGACTTTCAAGCCCGTCAAACAAAAAAGGCGGAAGCTAGGACCTGAACGAGCTTCCGCGGTCAACGACGAGGTCGAAAAATTGCTTAAAGTCGGGTCAATAACAGAAGTGAGGTATCCAGACTGGCTCGCCAACCCCGTAGTAGTCGAAAAGTAAAACGGAAAATGACGAGTTTGCGTAGATTTTACCGACCTAAACAAGGCCTGTCCAAAAGATAGTTTCCCCCTGCCACACATCGATCGATTGGTAGAAGCAACGGCAGGAAACGAACTTCTGTCTTTCATGGAGGCCTTCTCAGGTTACAACCAAATTATGGTGAACCCTGACGATCGCGAAAAGACTGCGTTCATTACCGATCGCAGAACCTATTGCTACAGGGTAATGCTCTTCGGCCTCAAAAACGCTGGCGCAACTTACCAACGACTCATGAACCATTTGTTCTCTAAACAACTCGGTAAAACGATGGAGGTTTATATCGACGACATACTCGTCAAATCCCTCCAAGCAAAGGATCACGTATCACATCTCGAGGAATGTTTCGCGCAGTTAAATTCCCATAACATGAAGCTCAACCCGACAAAATGCAGATTCGCCATGGCATCAGGGGAATTCCTCGGATACCTAGTCACATTCCGTGGCATCGAGGCTAATCCAAAACAGATCAATGCACTGATCGAGATGGCTTCGCCGAAGAATAAGCGGGAAGTCCAGAGGTTGACCGGTAGAGTCGCGGCACTTAACCGTTTTATTTCGCGATCAACAGACAAGTGCCTGCCTTTCTATGATGTCTTACGGGGAAATAAAAAATTCAAATGGTCGGAAGAATGCAAAAACGCTTTCCAACAGCTGAAGCGGTATTTGGCTTCCCCCCCCCTAGTCCTCGCAAAACCAGTGGAGGAGGAACCTTTGTTCTTGTACATCGTTGTATCAGTAACAGCTGTGAGCGGGGTGCTAATCAGGGAAGAACGCGGCGAACAGAAACCTATTTTTTATATCAGCAAAACCTTGCTGGATGCCGAATCTAGATACCCGCTAATGGAAAAATTAGCATGCGCGGTCGTAACATCGGCCCGAAAACTAAGACCATATTTCCAATCCCACACGATCGTCGTCCTCACGACTTTTCCCCTACGAACGATCCTGCATAGCCCGAGTCAATCGGGCCGATTAGCCAAATGGGTGGTAGAACTGAGCAAATACGATATCGAGTACCGACCGAGAACAAGCGCAAAGTCACAAGTGCTTGCGGACTTCTTGGTCGAATTACCGATAGAGAGCATAACCAACGAGGAACCAAATTCCACCTGGCTCCTTCACGTCGACGGATCCTCATCCAAGCAGGGATCAGGCGTCGGAATTCGCCTCACATCTCCAACGAACGAGATCTTAGAGCAATCATTTAGGCTGGAATTCCACGCATCAAACAACGAAACCGAATACGAAGCACTCGTCGCAGGACTGCGTTTGGCTCACGGCTTGAAGATACGAAACGTCCACGCTTACTGCGATTCCTAGTTAGTGGCAAGTCAGTACAGCGGAGAGTATGAGCCAGGGACGAACGGATGGATGCCGTACCT